>NC_080669.1:82836061-82838561 GCF_027579445.1 Ammospiza nelsoni | reverse complement strand
AAAGTGTCGGAAGGAAGGAAGGAAGGAAGGAAGGAAGGAAGGAAGGAAGGAAGGAAGGAAGTGTCGGAAGGAAGTGTCGGAAGGAAGTGTCGGAAGGAAGTGTCGGAAGTGTCGGAAGGAAGTGTCGGAAGTGTCGGAAGGAAGTGTCGGAAGGAAGGAAGGAAGTGTCGTAAGGAAGGAAGGAAGGAAAGCAGGAAATGTCGTAAGGAAGGAAGTGTCGGAAGGAAGTGTCGGAAGGAAGTGTCGGAAGGAAGTGTCGGAAGGAAGTGTCGGAATGAAGTGTCGGAAGGAAGTGTCTGAAGGAAGGAAGGAAGGAAGGAAGGAAGGAAGGAAGGAAGGAAGGAAGGAAGTGTCGGAAGGCAGTGTCGGAAGGAAGGAAGGAAGTGGCGGAAGGAAGGAAGGAAGTGGCGGAAGGAAGGAAGGAAGGAAGTGGCGGAAGGAAGGAAGTGGCGGAAGGAAGGAAAGAAGGAAGGAAGGAAGGAAGGAAGGAAGGAAGGAAGGAAGGAAGGAAGGAAGGAAGGAAGGAAGGAAGGAAGGAAGGAAGGAAGGAAGGAAGTGGCGGAAGGAAGTGGCGGAAGGAAGGAAGGAAGGAAGGAAGGAAGGAAGGAAGGAAGGAAGGAAGGAAGGAAGGAAGGAAGGAAGGAAGGAAGGAAGGAAGGAATGAAAAAAGGAAGTGTCGGAAGGAAGTGTCGGAAGGAAGTGTCGGAAGGAAGGAAGGAAGGAAGGAAGGAAGGAAGGAAGGAAGGAAGGAAGGAAGGAAGGAAGGAAGGAAGGAAGGAAGGAAGGAAGTGTCGGAAGGAAGGTAGGAAGTGTCGGAAGGAAGGAAGGAAGTGTCGGATGGAAGTGTCGGAACGAAGTGTCGGAAGGAAGTGTCGGAAGGGTCGGAAGGAAGTGTTGGAAGTGTCGGAAGGAAGTGTCGGAAGGAAGGAAGGAAGTGTCGTAAGGAAGGAGGGAAGGAAGGCAGGAAGTGTTGTAAGGAAGGAAGTGTCGGAAGGAAGTGTCGGAAGGAAATGTTGGAAGGAAGTGTCGGAAGGAAGTGTGGGAAGGAAGTGTCGGAAGGAAGTGTCGGAAGGAAGGAAGGAAGGAAGGAAGGAAGGAAGGAAGGAAGGAAGGAAGGAAGTGTCGGAAGGAAGGAAGGAAGTGTCGGAAGGAAGTGTCGGAAGGAAGTGTCGGAAGGAAGTGTCGGAAGGAAGTGTCGGAAGGAAGTGTCGGAAGGAAGGAAGGAAGGAAGGAAGGAAGGAAGGAAGGAAGGAAGGAAGGAAGGAAGGAAGGAAGGAAGTGTCGGATGGAAGTGTCGGAAGGAAGGAAGGAAGGAAGTGTCGGAAGGAAGGAAGTGTCGGAAGGTAGGAAGGAAGGAAGGAAGGAAGGAAGGAAGGAAGGAAGGAAGGAAGGAAGGAAGGAAGGAAGGAAGGAAGGAAGGAAGGAAGGAAGGAAGTGTCGGAAGGAAGGAAGGAAGGAAGGAAGGAAGGAAGGAAGGAAGGAAGGAAGGAAGGAAGGAAGGAAGGAAGGAAGGAAGGAAGGAAGGAAGGAAGGAAGTGTCGGAAGGAAGTGTCGGAAGGAAGGAAGGAAGGAAGGAAAGAAGGAAGGAAGGAGAAGAAGGAAGGAAGGAAGGAAGGAAGGAAGGAAGGAAGGAAGGAAGGAAGGAAGGAAGGAAGGAAGGAAGGAAGGAAGGAAGGAAGGAAGGAAGGAAGGAAGGAAGTGTCGGAAGGAAGGAAGGAAGGAAGGAAGGAAGGAAGGAAGGAAGGAAGGAAGGAAGGAAGGAAGGAAGGAAGGAAGGAAGGAAGGAAGGAAGGAAGGAAAAAAGGAAGTGTCGGAAGGAAGTGTCGGAAGGAAGTGTCGGAAGGAAGTGTCGGAAGGAAGGAAGGAAGGAAGAAAGGAAGGAAGGAAGGAAGGAAGGAAGGAAGGAAGGAAGTGTCGGAAGGAAGGAAGGAAGTGTCGGAAGGCAGTGTCGGAAAGGAAGGAAGGAAGTGGCGGAAGGAAGGAAGGAAGTGGCGGAAGGAAGGAAGTGGCGGAAGGAAGGGAGGAAAGAAGGAAGGAAGGAAGGAAGGAAGGAAGGAAGGAAGGAAGGAAGGAAGGAAGGAAGGAAGGAAGGAAGGAAGGAAGGAAGGAAGGAAGGAAGGAAGGAAGGAAGGAAGGAAGTGGCGGAAGGAAGGACGGAAGGAAGGAAGGAATGAAGGAAGGAAGGAAGGAAGGAAGGAAGGAAGGAAGGAAGGAAGGAAGGAAGGAAGGAAGGAAGGAAGGAAGGAAGGAAGGAAGGAAGGAAGGAAGGAAGGAAGGAAGGAAGGAAGGAAGGAAAAAAGGAAGTGTCGGAAGGAAGTGTCGGAAGGAAGTGTCGGAAGGAAGTGTCGGAAGGATGTGTCGGAAGGAAGGAAGGAAGTGTCGGAAGGAAGTGTCAGAAGGAAGTGTCGGAAGGAAGGAAGGAAGGAAGGAAGGAAGGAAGGAAGGAAGGAAGGAAGGAAGGAAGTGTCGGAAGTGTCGGAAGGAAGTGTCGGAAGGAAGT
>NC_080669.1:82828561-82833561 GCF_027579445.1 Ammospiza nelsoni | reverse complement strand
CTTTCCCCTGACTAGCTTAAAAGCTCTGTCTGCATCTGCCATGAAAAACAGTAAAATGAAAGAAGAAGGAGATTTGGAGTTAATCACTTAAAGCGTTGGTTTCGAGTTAAAAACTACTGCAAATATTATCAATACTGATTTGATTTCACACTAATTTATGTATAGCATATTATTTGCATCTCATTAGTCATAGGTTTGGACAGGATAAATCATGTTGCAATTGCAAATAGAAGGTTGTGGAAGAAAAATGCTACAGCTTTATTTTGCCAGTAGGATTGTCTGATTGCCATTGTAAAAGTTTTCTGTTTTCAATGTCAAAGATATACTTTCTAAAGGCAAGTCATGTTCATTGTGTACAAGGGGTAAATCTAACCTGGAATTTAATCTTTAAAGGTTTTTTAAGGCCACAAAGTTCTCCCCTGATTGTGAAAGCTACATGGATATTGGATATTGAGGTTGCTACCATCAAAGGTTATCTCCAGTGCAACCACATTGAAATACCTTAGCATAGCTCTGATGTCTTTAGCAGTACACAATTATGAAATATCTCGTATGAAATCCAAGAACCCATCCTGAAGTAAAAATATATATCACAAAATTAGGCATGGGGCTCTACAACATCTCAATATATGTCTTAGATTGTATCTTGACCAATATAAAACCAAATCAACCCCTAAACAGAATACAACCAAAGAGCAATATCCTAAATTACATATACTTATCTTACCAGTTTGAGAGCTGGCCCACTTTTTTTTCTTTTTTTTTTTTTTTAAGAAAAATTCTACATTCAAAAACATGAGTCAAGATGATTAAAGACCAGTCTCATAAACTTAAAAGCCAAACTGGTCTCATTGTTAGAATTACAGAGATGAATTTTTGAATGAAACACAGAGAATGAGTGCAAACACACTATTGTGTTACTCCATTTCTAGAAGCCATTCTGAGCCTCTGGAGTCATGATTTGAGAAAGGAGATGTTGGCACTCTCTACTTACCCATACCTGATGGTGTTATGTGCACAGGCTTGCTGCTTCCTGCATTATCTGTGGATGCATGGATTCTACATCCCATATGCAGCTGAACATCTCTTTATATGTTTCTAGGTGAGATGCAGATGAGAAGTACAAAACCCCACGCAAGGAATGCTTCTCTCTCATCATTTCCAGGAAGCTTTGGTTTTCAAGAAAACATAAAAAATCCCAAAAGATATGCTTCTACCCTGTAATGCATAATTAAAATAAAAACCTTTAAATTTTCACTACAGGTATATTACATCTGGTGTCTTTATTAGTATTCAACTAAATGTTATAAACTAGTGAAAAAGTATTTTGAACAGTATTCCCAGAAGAATCATTCATTTCTAAAATATGTCTTCATTTTTTACCACTGTGCTCCCATTTGCTATTTCCTTTAGCCTTTCTCCTTTTTTTTTTTTTCTTTTGCATCTCTCAGGGTTTCTTTTGAGATTGTGAACTAAATAACCTTGTGTAACCAGACCCATGGCAGCAGTAAAATCAAGAGAACTAGTTAATACACATATTTCTGACCAAAAGTGACCACTTGAAAGAGAGAGGAAGAAGGAACTTGTATTTCTGAAATCCTAAGGGACCTTCCTTAGGGTTACAGGGGACTTCTACCCTTCATTCGGGATTTAGAGTCACAACCCACTCCTAAAAGTCTGCTCTTCATAAATGGAAGGTGAGTGAAATAGATACATGGCCTTTAGGGAAGCTCTAATAAGATCAAAATACTGGGAAACTCAAATTTACTTCCTTTCTGCTGCAAGGATTCAAGCCAATCTTATAAAATACAAGCAAGCCCAAACATCAGTTCTGTGGATTTTTTTGAGGGGAAAAACTGACACAGAAGACTTGGCTTTAAATACAGGAAGAAAAAGATCTGTATTCAATGATCCCGCCGTGATCTTGAACATTTTTTGCTAAGGGTTATTTTTTATAAAATACTGATGGTTGCTGTATGAATGACTTTCGTGGCTTTAAAAGAGTATTCCCATAAAATGCTCAGCCCACATATTCCTTCAAGAGTCTTAGAGTATTCTTGAAACATATCCATAAGACAGACCTGCAAGCACTATGTGGTGGGAAGCAATGTTTTATTTTACAGCACAGCAGTAGTGTGGAGGAGAAAGATGGTTTTACCTCTTTGGCTCAAGGTCTTGAATTCAGGTGCCTCCTTTTCTGGGAGATAATTCTGACTATTGTGTTATTGGGTATTCTTGGGTACATATCCTTAGAGTCTCTTTCTTGAAGTTATTCCACTTTGCAAGATAAAATGAAATATTCATCAGGCCAGACAGAAAGAATGAATAAGCAAGATTCTTTTGTCTGTTGGGTTGGGTAGTCATGTGGGAGATGAACACATGGGTTCTGGTCCCTGGTCCAATAAATACTTAATACATATCAATGTATAACTCTGGGAGCAAGTCCTTCACACAAGACAGGCAGAGACATGCATGTTTTGTGAATCTCGGGAGGATTTAAACATAAAATAGATATCTCACTCTGTCAAGACCAGAGTTCTTGGCATGCTCAGAGCAGAACTTTAGATACCAAGGGAACTTCTCTGTCAGAAATACTCATGAGTTTGCAGTGCAGCAGCTTTGAAAATCTGAACTTTAAAAATGAGAATCTGAGGGTTTTAGTGGACTCAATTCTAGGTGTTTTCATTTTTCTGCTGTTTTTATTAAATTTATTTTCTCATAAGACATAACAGTTCATGTTGGATTGAAGACTTGAACTTCCAGCTATTGGGCAAAACCATGGTAGAATACACAACCACCTTCCCTACTTTGGTGTCCAAAGCATGTAACTGTAAGGAGAAACAATTACATCACTACATTATGACAATTTCCCCTGTTCCACTGTCCAGGAAGTCCCCATTACAGCCAGAGATGGCAATTGCCTACACAGCTGAATGTCCAGGGCTGTGCTGTTGTAGCTACAGCCATGCACCCATGAGATGATGGCCAATTGCCTCTCTGTTTGCAGGAGATATTTAATGGTTTTACTACCTAACATCACAGAAGGTCAGCAGGGAGATGGATGGTGATAAACTAACAAGCAAAATTGTTCTAACAAAGCATCTGTGAGCAACTGCTTGATCAAAATGACAGACATCAATCAGAATAATAACTTCAAATATGAGATTTTCAATTAGCGAGGGAACATAAATAAATGCGTCTGGAAAATAAGCATAAGGGATTTGGGAAGGAGACAGCACATACATAACAAAAGAAAGAGAGAGAGGCAGCAGGAAGAGAAACGGACTGATATACACAAAGATATGTGCACAGAAGCAGACTTGCAAACAGGTCTGCTGGGAGATGCACAGATAAACAGAAGTATTACAAATATTGTCTCTGGCTTGCACACAGGAAATTCTTGCTGCAGCAAAGATTTTAAACTGCACTTTGCATTTAAAGGTAGAAATAATAAAAAAACCCAAAAAACCAAATAGACATATTTTTCTATATACTGTCTTGCCTTCCAAATTTTTCTGTGGCAAAGAAGTGTTTGTAGGACATGTTTGGCACTGGCAAGCCTGCACCTTGAATATGGTCTTCAGTTTTGGGCCCCTCAAGACAAGAAAGACACAGAGGTGCTGGAGCATATCAGAGAAGGGTAATGGAGCAGGGAGAGGCTCTGGAACACCAGTCTGATGAAGAGTGACTGAGGAAGCTGGTGGAAGAGGCTCAGCCTGGAGAAAAGAAGGCTCAGGGGGGATCTTCTTGCTCTGCACAGCTCCTGACAGGAGGGGGCTGCTGGCTGGGAACAGGGACAGGACAAGAGGACAGAACCTCAAACTGTGCCAAAGCAGGTTCAGGTTGGATTATAATAGGTTTTTTTTTCCCACTGAGAGGGGTGGACAGGCTACACATGGATGTATTGGAATCTTCATCCCCAGAAGTATTCAAAAAACAAGTAAATGCAGCACTTGAGAGTATTGCTAATGGTAAATTCATGGTGCTGGGTTAATGGCTGGACTTGATCTTAGAGCTCTTTTGCTACCCTAATGATTCCATAATTCCATATGCTTAGCAGAAGTGTAATCACAGCAATGAGAATATTCAAAGTGAGTGCCTATTTTGTCATTTACTTGCCTCTGAGGTTGTCATTTGCGTTAGTGCAAAATGCAACCTGATCGAAATGACAACATTTTACTTCTGATTTGAACAGGATGATGGGCAAAGAGGTCTCAAGGTCTTGTATAACTCCAAGAAAAAAATTAAAAAAATAAAGGACCACTTCCACCTCAGGAAAATCTTGATGTGCAGGTTGTTGAAAGGTGCATGTCAGGGAGGTCATTTAATGTACAGATTTGGTCCTTGTACTCCCATCAGAGCTAATGCAGTTGGGCTGGATACTAAGATAGATTAAGTTTTGGTATAGTATGCCATGGTCACTCTAATTTCTGTGGAGAAACTGTGAACTAGTGTGTGGGCCTCAAGGATGGTGGTGAATAAAACACAGGCTCTTCAAAGCCTCTCTACTATGACCTTCTTTTGTATGGTTTCATTAAGTTTCCAAAAGATGAGTGTTCTTCTGAAATGTACTGATATATTTAGAGATGATTGTAAAAGAGGTGAAATTGAAAAGCCTGGAAAAGAATACAGGAGAAAATTAGGTTTCTAATTCTTGCAGAACAAACTAACCAGACAAAAACACCCAAAACAATCCCTCCCCAAAAAAACTCACAGAAGGACTCATTTAACAAGCTTCCTTGTATGATTCAAGCCCTGATTGTTCATGTTCTAGCAGCAGCATAATTAAAATATCATTGTGGAGAGGTGGGTGGGAAGGGAAAGGATCACTGTTATATGTTGTCAGGTGATTCAGAGAGAGGTGAGATTTCTTTGTGAAAGTGATACTTATTTCAGAAACAATAACACTGGCGTCCTGATTCAGACAAGGACACTCGTTATTATCAATGTCTTAAGACAAAGATACATGAAACTTTTGATGGGTTAGGTGAAGAAGGAGT
>NC_080669.1:82746607-82823081 GCF_027579445.1 Ammospiza nelsoni | reverse complement strand
TTCCAATTCACAATTTGAGTCATGTTGGGGGTAAACAGCGTCAGCTTGCCTAATGTGCACGGCCCTCCGATCAGACCAGAGGGGATGCCTGCCCACGCTCGGTCGCCACAAATTAAGAATGCTCCCCTGGGAAGGGCGTATGGGGTGCGGCCCGTGGTGGTGGGGCCGCTGATCTTTAAAATGGCCTTGCACCACTGGTAGGCTTGATATTCAGCTTTATTCTGTTGCACCACCTCACTGCCCTTCTCAATAGAGGAAAAGGTATACTCAAATTGAAACAAATAGAGGAATTGGCGGAACCGAGCAGGTGGAGTTCAGTGGGCTCGGAGGGCAAAGGATCCAGCTTTACCACTCCGTCTCTCCAAGCGTTGCTGAATCAAAACTAGGAAGGATAGTAAGACTCCGTGCCAAAATCGGGGAAAGGGCTGACTGAAAAGCGGAGGGGAATTCACCTGGAGAGAAAGGGATCCCCACAAGGCACGACGACATCGGGTCCTCTGCTGATGCTGCGTCGAGGCAGATATGATCTTGCCCTAACGCCTGAGCCAAGGTACGCCAGACATTCACCTTTGGCTGAGGGACGATCCACGCTGCCCAGGGTGGAAGGAGGAGGCAGAAAATCAGGAGATGTAAAGGAGCGCTTGGGCGCTGCCACAGTTGAGGGCTGAGCTGGGCCATTCTGGCGTGGTGTGGGCCAGGCAAAGGGAGACAAACTGAAAAAAACAAAACAAGCATGGTTATAACTTAAATATTTTCTTAAAGAGATGGTTCTGTCTCAAAAAGTAAATTAAGTTCGGGGGAAGAATCTGAGACAGGGGAGGAAGGTCGGGAATCAAGAACGACTCGAAAAGGGGCGCGAATCAATGGTGGAGAGGAAGGGGACCCGGTCGGAGGGAACCTGTGGAGAAAAATAAAGGTGAGAGAAAGTGAGAGGTTTCCTCCTCCGCCGCCAACATGCCTCCTGCACCTGTGGCACAGTCTCGGATGTTTTTGCCTGCTTGGGGAGGAAGGGCTTGACCCATTTTGATGGTATCCATTTCGGCCCTGAGGGAGTGGACACGCAAGCGTATCCCCTCCCCCAGGTAACCAGGTCATATGGCCCTTCCATCCGCCAGGTCTCCGGATCCCTTATCAGAACCGGAGGCCTGGCCTTCGGCTGCAGCTGTTGGTGACTGCGAAGTGCCGGACAACTGGAGGATTCAGATTGTCAAAAGAACAGTTTAGGAAGTTTAAGGTGTACAAAGCTCTCGACAACCGGACGTGGGGGGTCTCCACCTTCACTGCCGCACGTTGTTTCTCCAAGATCCTTTTCAGGCTCTGGTGGGCCCTCTCCACCATGGCTTGGCCTGTCGGGGAATAGGGGATGCCGGTCTTATGCTCTATTCCCCATTGTTGCAGGAAGCTCCGCAGCTCCTTGGAGGTATACGCTGGGCCGTTGTCAGTTTTTAAAGCCCTAGGGATGCCCAGGACAGCGAATGCCAGAAGCAAGTGCTTCTGGACATCCGCCGCCCTCTCACCTGTGTGGGCAGAGGCAAAGATAGCTCCTGAGAAGGTATCGATGGAGACATGGACGTAACACAACCTCCCAAAGGATGGGATGTGTGTCACGTCCATCTGCCACACTTCACAGCTCGCCAAGCCCCTGGGGTTTGCCCCAGCTGCGATGGTAGGCATTTGATGGGCTGGCATTGGGGACATGTGGCCACAATCGCCTTGGCCTGATCCTGCGTGAGATGGAATTGCCTGACAGGCCTGGTGCATTTTGGTGAAAGAGTTGATGGCTGATCTTAGCCTGGCCAAACACATCTGGGAGCGGGCCCACCGTGACAGCAGCCGCAGCCAAAGAATCAGCCCGACGGTTGCCCTCAGCGATGAACCCTGGCAGATCAGTGTGTGATCTTACATGCATTATAAAAAACGGATGCTCTCGGTGGGAGACTAATTCTACGAGTTTTGAGAGCAAATTAAACAATTTTTGGTTAGAGACCTCCTGCAGAACTGCTGATTCCGCTCTAGATACTACACCAGCCACATATGCGGAATCTGTGACCAAATTGAAGGGACCAGGAAACCTCTCAAATGCTCGGACGACTGCGTCTAATTCAGCTACTTGTGGAGAGGCCTCCACAATGGCAACATCAGCCTTCCACCGCTGAGTCTGAGGATCCCTCCAAGTCATTACAGACTTGTGGGATGCCCCGGACGCGTCGGTAAATATTGTCAGAGCATCTAGAGGCTTCTTACTCTGAATTCCCTTGATTGATAATTTAAACTCCGAATTAAAAAGGTTTATGGGCCGGCCGATCGACACAACGCGGCCAGTGTAGCTGTCTAATGCAAATTGAAGCATTTCATTGGTTTCCAGCAGTTCATTAAAGGTCTTTAATTTGAGTTGGCCCGAAACCAATTGAATTTGGAAGGTGAATGCATGCAAAATCACAGCCTGCCAGCTCCCTGATCCGAGATCTTGCCTTTCGGATCAGTTCGGCCATCAGCTCTTGTGGCCTTGTCATCCTTTTGGACCTGTGGTGGCTGAGGAACACCCACTCTATGATTAAGAGGGGGTCGCCCAGACCCCTGGTCCTTTAAACTCTTGTCCACTGATGGATCAAGCCGTGAAGATGTGGCAGCTTCCCCAGAATAATGAATTTAAATGGCAGGCCCGGATGGTAGCGGTGGGCCTGCCTGGCCGAAATGATTTTCTGAACCTTCTCCAGGGCTACCTGAGCCTCTGGGGTGAGTTCCCTAGGAGAACTCAGCTCCTCTCCCCCTTTCAATAAATTGAAAAGGGGGGCTAGGTCTTCTGTTGGTATACCTAACCAGGGTCTCACCCAATTTAAAGACCCACACAGTTGGTGAACATCCGCTAGGGTCTGGACTTTCGTCCGGATGGCCAATTCTGCGGAACAATGGTCCGCTTGGTGATTTCAAGGCCCAGGTACCTCCAAGGTGGCATCCTTTGAATTTTTTCTGCTTGGAGCTCGAACCCTGCAGCAACCAACGCACTGGTTGTCAGGTCAAGCGCAATGGGCAAGTAGATCATCTGTTGGGGCACAGATGAGGATGTCATCCATATAATGATGTAACAGGACGACATCCCCGAGGGCTGTACGGACAGGAGACAGCAGCGAAGCAACATACCACTGGCAGATCACAGGGACTATTCTTTAATCCTTGCGGAAGAACTCTCCAGTGATAGCGCTTGGCCGGGGACTCACGGTTGATGGAGGGAACCGTGAACGCAAAACGCGGGGCATCATCAGGATGCAGAGGAATTTGGAAAAAACAATCTTTTATGTCGATTATAGCCAAATTCCAATTTTGGGGGAGCATTGTAGGGGATGGCATCCCTGGGTTGGAGGGGACCCATGTCAATTATTTGTTCATTAATTTGGCGGAGATCGGTCAGGAGCCGCCACTTGTCTTTATTAGGTTTTTTGATAACAAACACTGGGGAGTTCCAAGGTGACATGGTCTCCACCAGGTTGCCTTTGAGCAGCTGCTCCTGAACGAGCTCATTGAGCGCCTTCAATTTTTGTTTATTAAGTGGCCACTGCACTACCTGTACTGGCTCATCTGATTGCCAGTCCAGCTTCCAGGTAGGGCGCTCCTCAGTGGCCACTGCCCGAAAAACCTGGGGAGCCTTTGGGAGGTCAATTCTGGCTCCCCATTGGGCTAGCAGGTCCCTTCCCCACAGGGGCTCGGTGTAATCTAAAACAAATGGGCGTACAGAAGCCAATTGCCCATCTGGCCCCGTAATTTGTACAATGCTCTTTGACTGCTTCGCCAATTTTAGACCCCCTACACCTTGTATGTGTCCGGCTGCGTTTTGCAAATCCCAATGTGACGGCCAATCCCTAGAGGGAATGATCGTCACATCTGCCCCTGTGTCCAGTAACCCCCGCACGATTTTACGGTCTGAGCCCAGGGACAGTTGACATGTCAGCCTGGGCTTTTCTCTTCCCACAACTTGGGCCCAAGCAACCGTTGGAGGTGAGGACCCCTTAGATGACTGGGAATCCTGTACCTCCTCCGGCACTGGAATGGCTTGGGCGATGATTTGGCCCTTGGGGAGAGAAAGCGGGGGCTGGACGCAGTACAGCCCTAATGCAAATCTGTCCCGGTCAGTTGTTACTAACCCCGGGACTATGTGAAGATTGAATGGTGTGTGTTTGGTGTCCCCAACAATGATCCACCTGCTACGTCCAAGTCTCCTCCAGCTGCCGGGATGTTGAATGTCGGCAGTCACCAGGTGGAAATCAGTGTCCGGGAGATGTATTTCGCGGGTCAGCTGCAGCCTAAAGGGAGAAAACGAAGAGGTGGTGGTTAAAGCAGGTTGAGGCTGAGGCCAACAGGTACAGTAAGTCAAGTCCGGTAAGGAAAAGTCAAGTCCAGTAGAGGCATGTGGCGGGCTTCTCCCTGTTCCCTCCTCCCTGCCTGGTGCAACCTTGCCCGCCTTATTTGTATCATGGCGCAGGGAGGGGCTGCGCTCGCTTTCTAGTTTTTTTGTTGTTTTACTTCCTGCTTCCCAGCAGGACACTCCTTCCTTTTAAATGTTAAAAATTCTTGCCGCAGTGGGCAGTCAGGCATCCAGTGCCCCGTTTTTCCACATAGATGACACGGGTGGGTCTCTGGATGTCTCCTTGCAGCTCCTGGGGTAGACGTTCCAGCTGCTGCCGCGCTGTAATCCTCCTCATCGGCGCTGGAGGTCGACGCGAACGCCACTGAGTTCCTCTTGTTCTTCAGCTTGGAGTCAGGCGCTCCTGGCAGTGGGACTTCTCGTGCCACGACCTCCATCATTTGCTCGATGGTAGGTCGTGGACTACGGGGGAGGGTTCGGATGGCTCTCCGGCATTCAGAGTTTGCGTTCTTGAACGCCATCCGCCGCAACAGGTTTTCTCTTTCTCCCTCCTCGGAAGCTTGAGTCTCCACGTATCTGTAAAGTCTTTCTAAAAAACGTAAATAGGACTCGTGTGGCCCCTGCTGGGGCTCTTCCTCGTCTTGCTGAGAGAAGACCGCTGGGAGCTTGAAAAAGGCCCTCTCTGCAGCCCGACAGGACTCGGTGATCTGCGTCGGGAAGAGCACCCGCGCCTGAATCGCCCCACTGGCCCATGCCCCTGTACCCACCAGATGATTCGTGGATATCAGTTGGCCATCTGCGTCATGTGCAGTCGCTTGGTTCTCCCAGAGAGCTGGGAGAACTTCCGCGACTTCCCTCCCCCACTCTACCGCCCAGGCCCTAAACTCCATAGGTCCTAAAAGGCTGGAAAAGAGAGCTCTCAGGTCAGCAGGGATCAGATCTCCCGGTGCAAGGGCCGAACAGAGAAGTCCCCGGAAATACTCCGATTCCCGGGAGTACTCTCTCTGGGCCTTGCACAGATCTTTGATCCGATCTTGTGCAATTGGCACCCACTGAGCCTGGGAGCTCCCCTCCCCGCTCAGGCGGTAGGTAACCGGGGCAGCTTCAAAAACAGGGGCTCGCCCTGGCTTCCAGTTACCCACACCCCCCCCCCCCGGAACACAAAGCGTGGGAACCGGAAGGGAAGGCGTGGGAACCGGAAAGGAGGGAGGCAGAGGCGGGGCCTGGCATCTGGGAGGGGCCAGCTGATGGGCGTGGTGGAACTGGAGGTGGCAGCTGGGTTTTCTCCGCCTCCAAAGTGGAGTCCGGAGGCGGGGCGGAGACAGGAGGCAGGGTGAAGGAGGAGCTATTGAGGGGTGGAGCGCAGGGAGGAACAGAGGGTGGAGGCAGGGGAGGAAAGGGTGGATCTTGGGATAGGAAAGGATTTGACTGAGGGGTGAAGGGATTATGGGAAGGAGAAGAAAAATCGGCGGGAAAATGCACGTGGCCGCCCCCATCTTGGGCTCCATAGGAGCCATCTTGTGGAGGCGGTGGGACATTAACCGGGGGGACATTAAACAGAACACTCTTGGGAACGTCAACCGGGTACTGGGGAGGTTGGGAAAAGGGGTAGGAAAACCTGCTCCGAGGAGTCTGGCCAGGATCTCCTCGGAGTCCTCCTTTTGGAGGGCCAGGTCGGACCGATCGAGAGGGGGCAGAGGGAAGATGGAGCCTCTGCTGTGGGTTGGCCTTGAGGACCCCCCTCAAGGGCTCCGACCGAGGGACACGGGGTGAGGTAGACGGGGTAGGGACAACAGAACCGGGGGAACTGGGATTCAACCGCGACACTGATGAATTTTTTCGCAGTTCCCTCTGCTGAGACAACAATTGCAAAACTTTACCCGCCCAGTAAGCGGCCGGGTAAAGCTTTGCCTCCCCAGAGCTGACCTCTTGATCTAATTTTGCTAAAACAGCTTTCCAATAGAGAGGGTCTCTAATTTGCTCTGGGGTAGTGTTGGGGAACTGAGAAAAAATCCACTTTACTAAACTATTTAAAGCAACCTTCGGGGGATCTAAACCTCCCCCAAGCAACAAACTTCTAACCTGGTGAAAGGCTCTTTTTAGAGGGGAGCTCTGACGCGCACCCATCGCGTAAATTAAAAGAAAACGACAGAGAAAGTAAAGAAAAGAGCACTCCTCTGATGACACTGACTGCCTAAACCGAAGTAAAAAAAACAACTAAAACAAGAACTGCCCGTCCGCCCGCTCCCACGCTGCCGCTTGCCTAGAAGACTGGTCCCAGAGCAGGCATGAGCCCCCAACAGCAAGACAGCAGGAAAGTGAAGGAAAAGAGGGGTTGGGAGCTGTCCCCAAAGCAGGGCTCAGGTCCCGGGAAGATTAAAAAGGTGGGAGGGAAGACCCCCAAGGCAGGGGCTTACCAATCAGACGAACGGCGAAAAGAAGATCCGGTAGAGGCAGAACTCCGCCCTCGGAGCTCTCCTTGGGTGAGAGGAGTTGTAGCTCCGGGTCCACCGGGAGCGCTGCTCCTATAATGGAGCCTGCTGCGACCGGTGGTAGATTAGTGTCCAGAGGTCCGATGACCTCGTCCACGGGGTCCGAGCAAGGGCCACGCGGTGGGCGCCAATCTGCAGCGATGACTGGCCGGAGACCCTGTGACCTGGCTAGCTGAGAAGGTGGCCAACAGTCCCACTGCAGCAGGGGGTGTCAGCCCCGGTGGCAGGGCCCCAGGGCTGGCAGCTTCAAGCACCCCTCGGCAGCAATAGCCTTGGGCTGTGCCTGCAGGACGAGGTCTCGGGGTAGAGCTGCTGAATAGGGCGGGGCAGAAAAGAGCCGGACACTCTCTGGGGTCAAACGAGTTTAATGTCCCGGGGGGCGACCAGCAGGGAGTGACCGCGCGAGAAAAAAAAGTTGGGCATGGGATTATAAAGGGAGGTGGTAACTGGAGGTGGGATTTACAAAAAACCAATCAGGGGAAGTCAGGGGACGTGCTTAACATAATAGACTGTAAGGGAGAACTAATCGATACATTATAAAGGAGGGGCCCCGGGACCTCAGCCAATCACTACTCCCACTGAGAGGAACATTCTGGAAGACTGGGAGTGGTGGGGAGTGATTGACTGGGCCCAGGGAGGAGGGAAAATAATACATATTAGGAGATACAGGGTGGGGAAATTACATGACATGGGGGCGACCATAGCAACTAAGTAATAGACAGAAACTAGGGTGGGGAAAACTGGGAGGACAGAACCATCGTAACAAAGGGGGGGAAGAAACAGAACATACCAACACACCACAACACTAAAGCACCAAGAAGAAAAAGCAAAATAACAAATAAAATTCAAAAAGAATAGTTAGCAACCCATAGGAGAGCCATTACAATTCATAAATGAGGGTTACACACTTAATCTCTTTGTCTTTTTATGTATGAAGTGAAACAGATAGAAGCCCCACACATTTTTTTCCTCCAGCCACTTTGAATATTGTTCACTCTTGTTGTCAGCTTTGCCGGTGATAAAAGGTTTATTCCACGTATTCCCAGGAGATGGTAGAGCAAAAAAGTATACCTAATGTGGCTGTCCAATGCATTGACATTCATATTTAGTCTCTAAAGTCAAGTCATTTCGGAGGAAAGGGGAGTACAATTTGCTATGTAATGCACTGAGACAATCCTATATCTCTGACTGTGTTTCATGACAGATCTTATAAAAGATCGTAAATTACTATCTGTTGAAATATATTAATTTAATGGATTTCATTATTGCACACACCTGCACATAAAAGATTTTGCAAGGCAGAAGATATGATCAGTCAAACAGCTTTAATAGTTATTAATTATAGTTGCTCACTATTTATTCCTCACCAACGTAGAAATGTTGAGGTATTTTAATACCTATGCTCTTAGATGGCATGCATAAAACAGGGAACCATTCCTTTCCTCCTGTGCAATCAATCGGCCTGTTAACCAATGCTTTAAACTCTCTGTTAGGCATTTTCTGCGGCAGGAGCCTTATTTTTCTCCATATGCTTCAGAAAAACACAGACAGATTTCTGCACAAAGCTTTCTGCTCTTCTGCTCCTGCGTCATTTAGGCTAAATCTAAAAATCTTCAGTTTGGATTTAACTTTGCAAAAGATTTCAGTATTTGTTTCAGTATTCATTACAGGTCATGGAATCACAGAATGGTTAAGGCTGAGAAGCATTTTCGGAGATCAATTTTTTCCAATCCTAAGGCAGGCTGGCTGAGAGCTGGGTCCACAGGATCATGTCCAGGCAGATTTTGAGCATCTTCAAAGAAAGCTCCACAACCTCCCTGGACAGCCTGATTTAGTACCTTATTACCCTTACAGTAAAGTTCTTCACACTCAGATAAGATTTTCTGTTTCATTTTGCTTTTGCAGAACTTCATTAAGTTCTTCTCTGTCCAGGTCTCCTTCTGGTCCAGGTCTTGCTGTCCAAGTCACATGAGATGCTTTAAAAAATAAACCCATACATTTTTTTTGCCTCATGAAATGATTTGTTATAATCCTAAAGCACAAAAAAAAAAAAAAAAAAAAAACCAAAAAACCCCCAAAATAAAACCTTCAAAACTCAGGTGTTGAAATCAATAAAATAATCCAAGTAGGGCACAGTAGATTGGCTAAAATTTACAAACCTACAGCATTATCACAACAGTGCCAAATTCAATTAAAAATGTATCAAAAGTGCTGGACCAAGAACCCCATCAGCCAAACAGGGATGTACTGTAAAACATCCTAGTGACTCTGACTTCTGCAGCTTGGAATGAACACTACGAAGCAAATGAATAAACACGTGCAGCCAGCTGAGAAAAATTTTAAGTATGCTCCTACCTCATGTTCTGTGATTACCTGCAGCAAAATGAAGCACTGAGACAGTGTAGCTGCAGCACATTGGTTCTCGGAGGAAAGGGATCTGCCCCTTACTTCCAGCTTTGTTCTCTAAAGTGTAAAAGAAATAATTTCCATGTAGTTGTGAGTTTTAAAGGGCTTTGAGATATATTGGTGTAAAAAAAAAGACACTGTTTGTAATTGCAGAGTTTCTTAGCCCCTTGGAAAATCTGTATTTTACTAAAATTTCCCTATTGTATATGAAAATGCACATATAAGATAAATAAAAATTTAAACTTGAAGTAAAAAAGCCTTTACTTTGTTCAAAATCCACAATTATACAAGTTAATGTAGCAATGAAGCAATGCAACAAATTACATATTACATACATACCCGGGAAAATTAGACATTAGATCAGAATATCAGTTACTCTTCTATTGTCCACCTCCATATTCTTATGTGAGGGTATACATAAAAAAACAAGCTCCACCTCCCAAGAATATAAAACTACTATGTGTTATAAATGGTGCTAAATTGTGAATGAAATAATTTCTGAAACTGTTATCCCAAATGACTTTTTTCATTTGTCTTGTGTCCTTTAATCCAAAATTGAATGATATATTTCTCAGTTTGCTTATTGTCCAGTCTTCTGCTGGATTTCTTTGTATGGGCTTCTTTTTTCCCTGTATCTTTGCTAAATGAATAGAAGTTGGATGTATTGTTGGACATGGATATATTTCCACACAATCTACTACTTATTAGTTGTTATTACAGTTATTGAGATTTTTATTTTTTATTCTACTGTTTTAAAAATGTCAATATATGCATTTAATTGCTGACCCACATGGCATGCAGTGAAGGCAATGGCCACAATGTTGGCTTTCACCAAGCTTGAGCTTTTGACCTGCCTTTTGCATGCTGAGCGCCCACAACACTCCATTTCTCTACAAATTATTGCTCAGACCTTCTGAAATTAAGGAAGAAATAGACATTGCTGAACACAGTCAAAATGGGCATTTCCAAAATTAGAAATCACTTGGAAAATCCAAGCACCATTGTGCTGGCCAGCCTGAATTACTAAGTTGTCAAAGGGCAAGGAGGTGGAAAGAAATGGGTTTCTTAACTTCAGGGATTGCACTCATGACACTTGACCATAGAGAATGTTAGCTGTGGACAGCAGCAATGGTGATAAAAGAAACACTTGATCCTTACTTATGATTAGGATCCCTAACCAAAAATAAATTATATTTTTTAAGGTATTGGTGATTTTTTTTTTTTTAAAGATTATTGAACTTTAAACAAGTACTTGCATGGCCTCTGTCAGGAAGCCTCCGAGTGTCTGGGCCTTTCAAAACTTTAAGAAGAGACAGATAGAAAAACTTTAATAACATCAAGTCACAAAAAGTACCTGAGTAGATGGCTCAAAGGCCATTGTTAGAGCTAAAGTTAGCTATTCTGCAGCACTGCTATTCACTCTCTGTCCTTGCTTCATAATGGTTGGTATAAAATGCTCCTTTCATTTGGAGTGAAGAGAATTTTTAACTCAGGAAAATACTGTTCCCTGATGGATAAGACAGGGTTTGCCCTACATTATTATATGTTATAGCATGTTGTGTTCCATTACGTTATATCACATTACTCCATGTTAAATTTTAAGGTTTTTGTGTCGTGTTTTCTTTCTGAAACCTTGGTAGAAATTGTTGTTCTAGTCCAAAAGAGGTCTTGAGAAGTACTTGAAAGTTTGAGTCAAATCAGATATATTTATAGTTAAGTATAGCCTTTCACACTTTCCTAAATGTCAGTCTGGATATGTGACATTATTTCCGGACAATAGGAATGATTCAGAAACAGATCTGTACATCTCATTAATACTGAGAGGTGGAAACATCACCTAAAAGTACTCCTTATTTTGTCTATTTTGGAAATAAATTGATTGTTATCACATTCCAGGAAGAATTTTTTTCATCAGATCATGGAAGACTGTTACAAGGAGAAACCATGATAGTGAGGAGATCTAGCAGAATGAAAATATTCACATGGTGTTCTAGCACAAACTACAAGATTGGGCTGTGCAATGAAAATCTAATAGCTATGCACAATGAGATTGTTCTTTTTAAACAGTAAGCAATCAAACAGGTTATCAGTAAGGTTAAAAACATTCTCAGAAGAAATTATCTCATTGCAAAATCTGCTTTTGCTGATTTGTCCACCTTACCACTTCCATTTAAAGTTGTCATTTGCAGCATATTTCTTCATTCTTCAGTAACGAATTTCAAAAAAATCTACTCATCTTTTAAGCACAAAATTAGTCCCGTTCTTAAATGGAAGAAAATGTGCAGCTGATCCTCAGCTACCATAAACTGACATAGTCTCATTAAATGTAATTAATCTACTCCAATTATCGTTATCTGAAGTTCAAGACCTCCAATTGAAATAATGTTTTCATTGATCTATTAAATGAAAAGAAAAAACGTCTGTCTATATGTCCAGCTGTGTAACTATCTGCAAAACACTCTGCTTACACAGACACATTTTTTTTCATTAAATATTTGGTCAAAGGCTGTTGCATTCTTAACAAATTTTTTATCCCCATGATTCCTGCCTATTTTTAGACAACACTGGAAACAAACACGTCTTTTCATCATGGAGGTCTGGCGAAAGGAAGGAGGGTGTGAAGGGAAGATGAAAAAAGGAGCCCAAGTCAGTATTTTATGTTAGAGTCTCAGTAAGAATATACTTTACTTTCTGATCAGATTGTTGGCAGTACAAGGTTAAGAGTGATGAAAAAGAAAAAGGGTGGGAAAAATTCTCCTTTACTCTTAAAGTATCTCTTTTCACTTAGCCTAATTAACAAAGGAGAAAGTTTGT
Organism: Ammospiza nelsoni; assembly: GCF_027579445.1. Taxonomy (NCBI): domain Eukaryota; kingdom Metazoa; phylum Chordata; class Aves; order Passeriformes; family Passerellidae; genus Ammospiza; species Ammospiza nelsoni. The sequence goes on along the minus strand of NC_080669.1, from coordinate 82,811,009 downwards.
CATGCTTATTTGGAAACATTGCTGAAATTTCTGTTATTAATTTTCTTCTGGGGAAGAGGGAGGAGAAAGAGAGAGATAAACAATGAACAAATCTATAATGCTTGATGTAGGCAGTGGCATATCCACATATTGCCCACTGAACACTGTGCTAAGAATCAGCAAAAAAATTCTACTTAATTAAAAATCCCATATACATCCTTAAATTAGTTAAGAAAGCACATCACTTAGACTTTAGCTCCCCCCATTCCCCAGTATCCCTTAGTTACAGTGCTAATAAATACTTTAATAGATTAGCTAAGATTAGAGAAGAGTGACAGACAATACTGGCTGCAGTCTGAGGTTGCTTAGGAGTTTGGCTACATAAATTATGCATAATGTCAGAATTTTATACACAACACTGGAAATTTCCTTGTTTTCCACGTTTAGACAAGAACCCGGGGATATCCAACAAAAGGTTTATGTTACTGTTACTAATTTCATTGGAGGACATTAGTGCATTGCAGAAAAAATGCCCACAGTTTGTGTTGGGATGTGGCCCTGGCATGTAACCAGCTCTAGGTGTCAGGAGGGCTGGGCCAGATGACCTCCAGAGACACCTGCCAACCTCAAACTTTCAATGATCTGTGAAAACTCAACTCAAGATGCCTTTTTTGCACTCTTGCAAGTTGTTATTTTTGTCTTGTGCGGAAACTTGGTAGGGTTGTGGCCCTTCTGGAAAGACATTTTTGCTTTTATATATTTTACATATTTATTTGCTGTAATCTGGTTTTCAGCACATGCTGTCAGCAGGTGTGTTGGAATAGTCCGTCTTTTTATTTGTAGAGTAATGAAGACAACCAATCTTTAACAGTTTATTTTCAGTGGGGAAAAAACGTTTATGACATTAGATTTCTATTTCATAATGCTCATATTTATGACAGGCAGTAAAATCATACAGTGAGTCTTAATGCCAGTGTTATTTAATGACACCAGAGTTACCAGACATTGTGTACTATGGTATCCACAAAGCTAACACTGTAACTCTCAGCATTTCTAGGAAACACAGTGAAAACCAAGTTGTGGGATTTTCTTCACTGTGTTTTGTAAGACAGTGCCGTTCATATATTTTTCCACAAATAGGTTAAAAAATAGCGTGTAAACTGTATCAACAGAATAAAACATTTTACCTGAAGTGCGGGTGCATCCCTTCAGCTGAAGGGTGACCAGGATATTTCTACTCAATTTAAAATAATAGAAAATAAAGTCATTAAACCCTTCTCTGAACACATATAAAAGAGAGCAAAGAGCTTCAGTTTCAATTCCAATGTAATGGAAGCAAAAGGTTTTATGAAATACATGTTTATATGCATTTATTTCAACATGAGATTTAAATTAAAAACAAGTCTTAAGCCCTGAAGCTGCACAAAATCCTGGTTTCTACCAATTTCAATTGCAATTAGCTGCTCATATATTTATATGGTGCTCTTTAGAAGTATTTATCTGTTATATACTGACTGCTCCTCTAGCACTAAGAGAGGTTTGTCTGGTCCAGAAATCAGTGAAAGAAAAAATCAGTACTGGTGTGCTCAAGAGTTTCTGAATCCTTATCGTAACACATGCCAGGAAATTCATGCAAATACTGAATTTCTATGCCCAGATCTGGTCACTGCATGTGTCAAATGGATAGTCAGTGAAGCACCTACCTGGATCAGATCATATTATACACTCTCCAAGGCTTGGACTATATATGCATATTTTGTCTTGCACAATACTAGGCAGATGGGACTTGATTGTCAAAAGCCCACAGCAGCCAATATGCTGAGTATTTTGTGAAGCCTTTCCTGTGGCTGAAAAGGGGAAAAAAGAGAGTAAAGAGAGTAGTTTACTGCCTCAATTACAGTCCACCCTTAATGGGCTCCCATCTAGACAATGCACTGCCCAGTCTTTGAATGGAGAAAAAAGAAACCAACAAAACAACGCTTTTGTTTCTTTCTGGTTTCTTCTTATGGACAATTCATATAAATGAAATATAAAAATAGACATAGAGGTCTATGTCAATGCATATGTATTTGTGTGTGCTTGTGTATGTACATATTCCATCTGTGTATATTTTTAAATATGCAAACAGAATCCTTTTTACTCTATCAGTAGAAGTTAGCAACAGCTTCCCATAGCAACAACTCACGGATAAAGATTCTCACATCAAACCAAATTGTACATCGAGGACACTGCTCACTGTTATGCCAGCATTATAGGTCTGATTTAAATCCACAGAATTAAGGAGTTTCCCAGTGTAAGTTGAACCTCACCTCACCAGGCTGTGATACAGCTACACATATGGCAAATAACATCATGTCCTCTTTTTGACATATAGAAATGAGTTACAGAGTGAATGGCAGGCTTTATGCCAAATTTCCTGACTTTTGTGGGTTTAAATCTTCCCCAAAATGTTAATATTATGGAAACTACTGTTTTGATATTTGAGGAGACACACAGTCCTTCTGGATGCTGCTACATTTTGCTTCTCTTGGTTTGGGGGAATTTCTTCTCCTGAACAGTCAGCCCAATTGAACAGCATAAAATAGAAAGATATTTCCTTCTGGCAGGACAGGTGGAAATTTTATGCTCCAGGACTGTTCAATAATGATCTTTGGCTGTATTCATAAACACAGACACAGCAGCTAGCTATTAATGTAGAGATATTCAACACGGAAAATATAATTCATGACACACCACCCTTTCACACACACTCTTAATTAGCAGAAACTCTTCAACATTGTCAACACTGCATAGCAGAGGGTTTCTACCTCAACTTTTATTTTTTAGCCCCTAAAAAGAAATGAACTTAAAACCGTGTTTCATTATCTGAAACAAGCAGATGCAAGGCAGCACAATTTTCTACACTGAAGCTCAGAGCCAGTCCAGGAGAAGATACCCACAATTTCACTTCTGTGATATTTCTTATTGATTTGCTTTCTTCAATCTCACAGTTCAAACTTTTGCAGTAAGATTACATACCTATCTTGGATGCCATCTTTGTTATTTTTGGGGGGTTTTTGGTCCTTTTTTTCAGTGTTAATTTCCAGTGTTCTTTGACTTTTGGGGGTTTTTTTTATCCTTTTATTGTTATTGTTTCTATTTGTTCTTGTTGCTTTTAGAAGTTAATGAATAATTTAGAACTGTGAAGTGCATTGATGGTTGAGTTCTTTGTTGGGACTGGGATATTAGAAAGGACGCATATAAGTGAGGCAAAATAACCTTCTCTCCTTTCAAAATCTTTCAGAAATAAATAAAATATTTTCCCAGGAATAGAAAAGAAATGCATTCAAGAGCAAACAAACCCACAAGATTTTTATTTTCTTTAATAAAAAAAGTTAAATAATTGACTTTTAACTACTTCATTTTAGTTTGCATAAAAAATAAAAGTTTGAATTGTCTGAATCATATTAAAAAACAATATTAAGATGTCCCTCATAATGTCCTCTATTTCTTATGAAATAAAAGTTATAAAGTTATTTGAAGAAGAAAGTTTAAGGAGATTATGGATTTCACATATGCATTTTAATGTATGTACACAAATTGTTTCCTGCTGCAATCAATCCCCTCCCACTCTTACCAAACAACTATCTACCCTCAAAAAAAAAAAATCTTGAAAATTACTTTCTTAAATATATATAAAAAGAAAAAAGTAAAAAACCAAAAATTACCTATTTTTATTTTTTAGTATTTTATTTTTAGTTACAATTATGTTACAATGATATATTAATTATTTTCTTTCTTTTTTATTCAAATTCAGTATCTCTTATTAATAAAAAAACGGAATTAAGGTTTTTGAAATTCAGAATGGAATCTTGATTTTGACTTCACCAAGGTTTTAGTCACTCAGATTCAGGAAATGGAGGTTGCAAGCCTTACAGTATTCATCTTGTTCCTCCACAGTTTGAATTCCAAACTTTGTGTTTTAATCTTTAAAATCAGTGTCTCAGTTTACTCCCGCATCGGATATTTATGGATTTGGATTTTCCAGACTACTTCAAACCTGATTGCCTTGTCCAAGTCAAATGGTCCTTCTGTGCTCCTGTTCTTGTCACTGACTGGAACTGGGCTCAGGTGTTTTTCCTGCACCTGAACTTCCTCTCTAAAGCAGCGAAATTTGCTCCAGACTGAATCCTGAGAGCAAAGCCAGGTGGTGCAAAGCGTTGTGCATGGAATATAATGTGGACCAAATTGACCTGTCCATCTGACACCGATGATGCATTGCACGGCCTTGGGCGAATCGTTTTCTACGTTTGGTCTTTGTCTCCTGTAAAGCAGGAATAATGATACTTCCACACTCCCATTGTGAAGACATAATATAAAAATAGGTAAACAGGTCACATACAGGTTCAGTTGTTTCAGTGCCTCGTCCCTCTCAGTGGCAGTACCAGGCCTGGATAGATCAGAAGAACAAGAAAACCAACAATAATATCTCCCTTTTCTATCCCTCCTCAGGTACAGACAGCAGGGAAGACAAAATCCCTGCAATTTCCAGAGCCAAATTTTGAATCTATATTGTTTTTCTTAACATTTTTAATGGACTTTTCCTTGGTTTGCAAATGGCTTTACCTGAAAACAATTTAATTAATTTTTAATTTTGGCTATGTTTTGTGGTAATAAGTTCCACAGCTGAACTACCTGTTCTGATAGAGCCTGACTAAGTAAGCAAAACAAAACAATCACTTTTTTCTTGCCTTAACCTTCATGCCTAATAGATAAAAAGAGTAAGAACAGTTGAATAAATGACAAATATTAGCAAAGCTTTATACTGAGCTAAAATGTCAGTCTGTACCTTTGCTAATATAATTTTTTAGTAATATAATTGGAATATGAAAAATACATATGAGCTATACAATTCAAAGAATTTACATAAAGAATTCCTAAATTTACATAAGAATTTAGGAAGGGGAAACTAAAAGATCTTTTTATTTTCTTCACATATCATTTACAACATTATATTGCAAATACAAAGAGTTTTCCTTCACACCAACAAAACTACCCAATCAGAAATTAATTTTAAACTTGAAGAAGCCCTTTTTCTTGCCCAGACCGTGCAGTGGTGAAAACTCTTGTCTATGAATTCACTTTGGAGGGGCATGGAAATATCATAGGATACACTGATTCTCGGGGCAGCTGTTTCTTGCTTTGCAGACTGTTTAGGGCAGTGGACCTTGGTTTTGGTGACATCAGCATCAATTGAAGACACAAGGCAATAAAAGTTATTAAACAAAAAAATAAATAAATTTTAAAATGTTCCTTTATATTTAAACAGGTTTAAGATGGGATCACGACCAGGCTGATGGCTTTAGCCTTAGTCCTGCAGTGTAATGCACATCAGGAGTCTCTTGCACATCTGTATCATACCTGAGAAATCAGGGACAGCTCAGGGGGCAAGGTGTTATTCAGCAGCTTCTCTTATTTTTGTTGCAAAGGGTGTGAACTGGTTTTGGAAGTTGGCTCTTCCCAGTTTTGTTTTGTATGTCTCTCTCTTGAAACCATCCAAACTAACTGTGGGGCCTCCGGAGAAATTTTTGTGTCTGTCCCTCTGATTCATTACCACTCTCTATTTCCTCTTCCTTTCCCACAACCTCCCCTCACCCTGTTCCAAGGGAAGATCTGCTCACAAAAAAAGGTGATAAGCTATTCAATCTATGTGACATATTATATTATTTTTCAAAAGACAATTTTTGAGAAAAATAACCGAAATAATTTCATGCTCTCTACTTACCTACACGACAATTCAGTTATGCCTCTCTCTTCCTCATAAATAATATTTCAGTCTATTGGGGTTTTCAGTCTCCTCATAGGAGATGACTAATAAAGGGAAAATGATGAGGTTGGGCTTGATGATCATTGTGTATCCCTTCCAGCTGAGGATATTCTATGGCTTTAGTCAATTATTTGTCCTATGAAAGTGTCAGTAGAATCTCCACTTTCCTCTTTCATTGCATTCATCCAGTTTGGTAAGTCTCGTATTGCTGACTTCTAAGGAGATTAGATGGCTTAGAAGCTGCAAACCTGTGGTTTTTCATGGATGTGTGGGGCACACAGAAGAGTGAGTTCCTCACTTCTAGCCCTTCTAGGCAGTGCTGGCACTCCAGCAGGAACATGTGCATGTGGTTATTACAGGGACAGAAGCCACTCCTGATCTGCTTTCAGGAAGACTCGTGGTGATCTTACTCATTTTTTGTACTTATTCTCACGTCAAGCAAAAAAAAAAAAAAAAAACAAACAAAAAACCAAACAAAAACAAACCAAAACCAAACCAAAACAAACAAAGAAAAACAAGTAAAAAAACCAAACCCAAACCAATGAGTGACCTCAAGAACGTGCCCCACTTCTTTGTAAAATGTATTTTCTTTTTTAGGTTGCAATTTCCAGTGCAAGATAGAAAGCCTGCTTAAAGCTTTACATGCATATGGTCATTTAGGTTTAACTCAATAGTTCCATGACTACACTGCTTATGGAGCACAAGCAATATTTTTTCTGCATGGACCTCATCAAGGCAAAGTAGGAATGTCCCACATTAGCCAGAGATGATTGGATTTTGTTGGTGGTGGTGGTGGTGGTGGTTTTTGTTCTGGTTTGGTTTTTTTTTTGTTATCTTTTGTTTGTTTGCTCACAAACAGCCTAAGTAGCAACTGTTTAGCATTCGTCTTCCTTACCAATAAACTAAACGATAAACCTGGTCTTCCATCCACTGGAAATTGACTCTTCAAAGGATTTTTAAGCATCTTGACATCTGGCTGGACTGATAGCATGAAATAGGTAGTGTGAGAAACAGCCACAGCCTGTAATTTCACTTCAAATCCTGGCCTTTCCAACAGTCACCTGCTGCAGTCATAAAGAAAAAAAGATAATTGATATTAGTAATTGAGGTGGCAATTAGGTCTGTTATTTCATGATTTTTAAATTATAATTGTTTAAATTTATTTCTGTTCCAAAAATCAAATTGGAGTCATAAGCTGGTTTATTAAGGAAAATCTTTCATGAAATGGAGAAGTTATACATTTTGTTGCAAAACTAATAGAATAAAGTATTTTCATCTAATTAAAATCTTTGATTTCATTTAAAATAAATTTTTACTAAACACACTGATTTAGATTTAAAAAACCCAAGCAGCAAATTGCATCCAAATGATCTTCTTCCTGACCATTTCAAGCCTCAATTTTGTTTCTCTCATGCCTTTAACTAATCTCAGGTGGAATCTGTAAACATTTACACAGTTAAAATAAAACAAACTATAAAGTTAAGTACTGCTTCAGGATTTTTAACCTCTTTCAGCACACAAAAGTATTGGACTAAACTTAGGATAAGAACCACAACATAAACATGAACAGAGCTAAAGCTCTGAACCTTTGAAATTTCCCCTTTGATGTTTAATTCTATCTAAAATAGGGGATATAGCATGCCCTGTGTTGAGGAAAATAGGAACTTTTGTCAGAGGAAACAAGAAATAATCCACAGACTTTTACACTAATGAATCTGATGCCTGCTCTAAAAAGTTAATGAAAAGTCTCTCCACTGAATTCCACGGGCTTCGGAGCAAACCCCAGATAAGCTGTTCAGTGAGAGCAAGTAAAATAAATTGGGAAAAGGTTCTTTGCCTTTACGAAGTCGTTTTGAGGGAGGTAATGGAGCAGCTGCCGCACAGATAAAGCTCACATATCCCTTCAGAGATGCAGTTGGGCAGAGCCTTGCTGCACAGCACGGCTCGTGGGCATCTCCCAGCACTTTGAGGCGGAACAGAGCGCTGGCCCGAGCGCTCACCTCGCAACGACTCCCCAAATCCCCCCGGCCCCTTAAAGGGGGAAACAGCTTCATTAGCTCCTCAGATAAACTGCCACAGCATAAACACAACATGCTCCGCTGAAATGGTCGAATTAAGCAAGTGGACAACCTTTCCTGTATTGTGTCGGCTTTAGCGGTTTCATTTTTGGTTTTGTTGTCGGGGTTTTTTTTTTTTCCTTCCTGATTTTGTTTTGCGTGCTTTCATTTTCAGGGTATGTATGTGGGTACTTAGACAGAATTAACTTTACTTCATGTAGCTTACTGAAGCTGTGTTTAAAGGACATTTTTCTTTCTCCTGCCTGAATTTTAAAATGAGCATCTGGAAACTAAAATTGGTGCATCAGAGAGCACATACAAATTATCAGTGGTCTTTGAAGGGTTGCAGTGAGACACCCCTTTTCTATGTTATCTGCTTGAAAAACTTCTCCCTCTCCATTGATTTCACTGAGTAAAACACAGTGAAGAGTAGAGCATAACATTTAGCAGGTTAATAGCACTTTAGAGTTTGTCAGCCACGTGTTTGTATGTATTTCAGGTGAAACATAATGACCACATCACTATCCTTCTCAGATCTAGTTCTGCTCTGAATCTTTGGCAACATTTTGTTTTCTTGTTGGTTGCATAAGAAGTTCTTTTTGACATGTTTATGTGTATGTGTACAGATACAGGCTGATAAAAACTGCAAGAAAAGGGAGATGATGTTGTTGATGGCCACATATCTATTCTTAGCTAATTTTTTAAAATTTAATATTTCCTTCCTTTTTTTTTCCATATTCCATATTAATTCTTATTAAGTTTTTACTGTATTTTTTTTGTCCTTTCCACTTTGGACCATGAATTTACAAACAAAAATCACTGAAGGACAGTTTATTCTTTTTAAACTCTAAGTTCTTCTACTTTGAGCTTCACAGCTTTATTCATACTTGTCAGAATTATATTCTCAACAGCTTTTTTTAAACCAAAATGCATTCTCTTTGTAAATTCTCTTGTCCCATTCACTCATACTCCATTAAAAAATGGAGTTTCTGTTTCTTTGTTTTTATGTTTCTTTGTTCTCTCTTTAATCTTTGATGTGTAAACTTTTTGGAAATCTGCTTTATAATTATTATAAAGAGAAGAGGTTTTCTGTTTTAAAAAAATATTTTTTAAGATTTTCCCTTATTGAAGAATTTAAGTTAGAGGAAGGATAGAAATGCAAAATAAACACATTGATTGATGTGAGTTAATTATCATTTTAATTTAGTCATTATAGTCTGCGTTTCCTATTTAAAGGGGGAAAAGTCAAGGTGTAGAATACTTGTAGAAAGGAAAGGAAATATTTCTGACAGTCATAATAATAGTAATAATAATTACAATAACAATAACAATAATAAAACCAACAACAATAACAGTGTTGAATGCATTAAAAATATTTAACAACTATTTATTGAAAATTCTTAAAAGGTTAAACATTTAACCTGAAAATAAAATGTGTTATCTAACACAATGCAGTTACTCTATGAGGATTTGTCTTTATATAACATCTAACTTAAAAAATAATTACAGAGCACATCCTATTAAAAAGTTATATTCATTCTTATCCAAAGTCTATCAATAAATTCAGCTGAATATATATTATGGCCCATTAACTGAAAAAGAATGAACTTTACTGTTTCTGTTCATGTCATAAAAACATCTTTCTTTCAATGCATTGAAAAGTACTGCATAGAACTAAAATAATTCTTGCATTGAAACATGATGTGAGCGAAAGGTAGGAAATCAAAGTATGGCTGACATTACCTTAGTGTGATCCTTGCCTGTTTACTACAGGGCACTGCTTTCTCTGAGGAGCTCATCTGAAACAGGAGGGAGTGACCTGGTTGTCACCCTTGATGCTGTGGGCTGCACCAGTGGGAGAGGGAAGGGAGAGAGCTGCAATCTTTACGGAATGCTGTGATGCCTTTGGGACACAGAGCACCACAATCCTATCTCCTAAAAATAGAAAGACAAGGATTTGATGGATGGAGAGTTGGTTGGATGAGCAGCTGGTTGGATGGTCATGTTCACGGGGAAGTGCTCAATATCTGGATGGAGGTCTATGAAAAGAGGTGATCCTTTGGGCTGCTAGGATCAGCAGTCTTTAATGTTTTCATTAATGTCCTAGACATTAATGGAATTGAGAGCACGCTCAGCAAGTTTGCAGATGAACCAAACTGAGCAGCGCTGTTGGGATGTGATCCAGGGCTACCCGGACAAGCTGGAAAAGTTACCCATGGGGATCTCAGGAAGTTTATCAAGACCAAACACAAGGTGCTGCGCTGGAGTCTGTGCATGAATCCAGGCTGGGCATGAGCAGCCCCAGAGCAGCCGTGCCCAGAAGGGCTTGGGGGTGCTGTGGGTGAGAGGCTGCCCATGGCCCAGCCATGGCACTCCCAGCCCAGAGAGCCAAACGTGTCCTGGGCTGCACCCAGAGCCCCGTGGGCAGCAGGGCAGGGAGGGGATTCTGCCCCTCTGCTCTGCTCTGCTGAGACCCACCTGGAGCACTGCATCCAGCCCTGGGCTCCCAGCACAGGAACCACAGGGACCTGCTGGAGAAGGGTTAAAGATTTTAAAATAAAAGAGGGTAAATTCAGATGAGACATAAGAAGATTTTTATGGTGAGGATGGTGAGTTGCTGGAACAGATTACCCAAAAAGATGATGCATACCCCATCCCTGGAAACATTCAAGATTGCTCTGAATGCCCTGGTCCAGCTGAAGCTGGCCTGGCTTACTGCAGGGAAGGCTGGAAAGGATGACCTTTAAAGATCCCTGCCAGCCCAAACTTTTCTATGATTCAATGCTTCTATAACAGGCAGTCTGAGAACACACAACCATTCATATGGGTGAAAAAGGTAAGAGCTTTTCACAGATGAAAAGTGACCTGTTGGCAAAGAGAGATATGGCACACTTATGGACACAGGTCTCCTGTCTTTTATCAGGTTTTCTGACTGTCTTCTTCTGTGCCATGTTCTGATGTTCTCATAGAAATATTAATTTATTGAAATTTTAGAGACCGCGGTCAAACACCTGAAAGACAAGGATAGTTGCTGTAGATACATGTCTAAAATTGTGTTTCTGTTATTATTGTTAGAAGGAACTCTATCATTAACCTGAGAAAAGGAAACTCATTAAGGGCCTCATGCAACTGTCAAAATTTAGCTAAAATCAGTCTTGGCCCTTTTCAAACCATGTCAGTAAATCATGATTAAGCAAATGTGCACTTTTAGGAGATTTGGTGCAAACATGCATGCTGTTCATCGAGTCTGGTTTTGTCTCCATAGTAATTTTCAGGGGTATGAAATCTGTACAGTTGCAATTTGTTATATAGGGACATGGGTGAGATTATATATAGTGATTTCCCTTTACTTCATTTTTGCCTTTGCAAATAAGGTGTTCTTAATGTGCATTGCAGAAGGCCTTCCATGCCTGTTGTGATTGATGGCTAGCAAACTGCTGGGGACAATTCCATTTGGTGGGTAAAAAACCCCATCTCGTTTATCTTTATATCATATCTGCTGCAAATTAAACTAAAAACATAGAGTTTGCACACTAAAATTGTTACACTGCAGAGCGATGTGCCTATAAAACAGCATGTTAACAAGCACGACATGATAAATGAAATGCAATAAACTTCTGTAATTTCAGATTCTCCCAGAGGCAGATGACAGGGCTGTCACCTGTTGAGCTTTGCTGGGTGACAGCATAGCAGAATCTTCAAGGGGGTGCTGGCTGGGCTGGCTTTGCAGGAGTGAGTGGCTACTTGTGCACACTCGGTTAACTTCACATGTGCTGCATCTGAGACAAGATTCCTCGTTCAAGCAAACAAACGCAGAGGCAGACGAACTCTGCTTGCTGGATTGCTGGTGTTCCTGAACTGGAATATCCTGTTTTCTTCGGTAGATGGCAGCAGCACTGATGCATTATAAAAGCTGTATTCCAAAAGCATTCTGTAAAATAAAGCTGATTTTTCCTCCTTTTTTCCCTCCCCATGCTATCCCCATTAAACATGATCGCAGCACCTGAGCCTCTACCAATCAGATATTGAACATTATCCCCAGCTTCAATAGTAAAGTGATTCACATGTGTACAACTTTGCCTAAAAACAAAAAAAGAAACCAGACTACAGCTAAAAAATGAATCAAAAATTCAAGGAAAGTGAACCAAAAATCCCTAACTATCTTACTGATCAAAGTTATTTTATTTTTATGTGCTAGTAAACATTTATTAGCATTAACTCTCCCGACATACATGCAGATATATTTTCCCTCGTAAGGTGTCCCATGGCACTACCCACTATGTTTTTCACCAACCTTATGACTCTCTCCAGGAAGATATCAGTAAAGTACAGGTTTGGGAATAGGAAAAAAGCAAAGAATGTCTCAAGGATTTATTTGTCAATCATAAAATATGTCCATTTCCTACCATATAGCAGAACACTATTTCAGTTCAAATATACATGTTTTGGCTGAGTATTTAAAGAATCAAAAATAATAAAATAGTCCCTGTAGGGTTCCTGAGTTTTATTTTTGAAGGAGGGGGAGACAAAAAGAGAAGAGCAAGGACACTCAGAAGGGAAGGTGAGAGAAACCTGGTTTCAAATTCCTGTACCTGGCTCAGCCTGGCAAAAGGTTCTGCTTCCCTTTCTGTGAGTGCTCTAGCCCCAGGGCTATGAGAATACAGTTGTGTATTCAATCTGGCCCAGTAAATATTTTATTACTTTTACACGGAGGTTGAATGCAGGGACTGCATCATCCACCTTAGATGCAGGTGAAAAGCAAAGGGAGGGTCCCCACTCAAAAAATTAGAACCTTCCATATATAACTTCTGTATTCCCTAAAAGTATCCTGAGGCACTCAGAGTTTTGTGAATGTAAAATTTCTGTCCTCTACACTCATCACAAGAAATAGGAGAGTTGATCTCTAACCCAAAAATTTCATGTTTCTCAGGGGAAAGCAAAGACAAAAATGAACAAGAAAAAACATTTACCAATTTGATGGACAAATTACATGTTTTATTACTATTATTATTATTGTTATTATTATTGAAAATGCCCTCAGCTACTATTTACTTATGTGTCAGACTTGTGGCTCTGTAAGATGGAGAATTTCCTGGGTGTGAAAAAACAATTATTATTCTATTATAACGAAGCTCAAATGTATGTGATGAGAGAAAGTAAATAGTTCAGAGGTTTAAATGCTGTGGGATACCTTGAATAGTACTGAAATATTCCTGAAATTTTTTGCTGGAGTTTTTTACCTCTGCATTTATTTCACCAATTCTTGGGCGTTGCAAGTGCTTTTGTCTTTCTTTGATATACTTCACACGACTGCTTTTTTGCCTAAACTCATCTTCCACAGTCTACAGTAACAAAAACTTTTAACAAAATTTGCATTAGGATTGAATCATCATACCTGCTGGCTTAATTATTAAAAAAAAATGGAGTTACCTTGGTGACAGCTTATAAATAAATACTCCTTTCAAGCAACTATAGGTAAGGACAGAAGAAAAAAAAATCATCTTAACATCTCATATTGATTGTTGGGTCAATGCTGTTCTTGAAACTGTAAAATATGAATGAGCAGCCTTTGAAAAGAGTAAGATACTAGATGCCTTTGATCAAATCTGGAATGCATTTCTGCACTGCTACCCACTAAAAAGAACAAATAGAGGATAACCCTCAGATGATCAGCCGTGGATCTACAAGGCCTTCTTCTGTGTAGCTCAAAAAATAAATATAGATTGACCAAATGACAGGTTTCAGAAGACAAGGTTTGTTTGTGAGACATTCAAATAAAGTACACAATAGAAAAGGAAAAGTTTTATTTAGATAATTCCAAAGGGACTGATTTACAATTAATGGCATTAAATTAATCACAGAAATTTGTAGACTGAAAATCATCTTACATAAATTTAATTACAGAGAGGTCTGTCCAACTAGTGAAAAATTCTATAAGAAGGAACAGAAGAAATCACATTGTTTTCAGAAAATTGGATGTGGTAAGATGTTGATGAATACAAGAAGCTTATAGGGTATGGTGGATAGAGGAAATACCTAAAGAAAATTAAATTTTCAGTTTTAGATAATATTAAAAATAAATAAACAGCAAAGAAAACAAAAATGAAATGGTAGCTGCAGCACCTCAGATAAATTTGTATATCTTGAGATTCCACTTTACCTTTTAGGTTTTTAACTATGTATATTTACTATTGTGTATGTTTAATTCTTCTCATTCTGTTGCACCATGAAGACAGAATGGAATACCAACCAGCTGAGACCCAATGAATGTGGCATTACTGAAGTGACCAGTTCATGAAGATGCACAGAGGCATAAAGCTTGTGAATTACAGCATCTGCTCTACATTTCCCAAATAATATCTTTTTTTCAAGTGGATTTCCTCAGAGGGACTTGAAAGTATTTTGTGATAATTGTTTAGGTGGGCTTTTGTTTAGTTGCTTGGTTGGTTGGTTGGTTGCTTGCTTGCTTGCTTGCTTGCTTGCTTGGTTTGTTGGTTGCTTGGTTGCTTGGTTGGTGGTTGGTTGCTTGGTATTTTTTAAAAATGTTTTAATCTCTATTTTGTACAGCTCTGTTTATTCTGGTCTTATGCTTAACTTTCCTTTGTTCTTCTGGGTTCTGCAGTCCACAGCATCAGTTTTCCCTGAGAAGAAGTTCCAGCAAGGAGGAGAAAACTGGCAGTGGTTCTTCCATGTCCCAAATCTTCCACTGGAAGGAGCATGTTGTTGATGACCACTGTTTCCTTGACTCTGATCTTCTTGGATCCACTTGGTGCAAACACATTTTTACACATTTTCTCACACATTGTCAACTCTTTTTCCGTTTATGTCCAGCTAAAATTTGAATGTTGTACAATAACCTTCCCCAGCCCATTAGCAAAAAAGGTATCATTTTCTGCTCAATGACTACAGAGATTTCTTGGACTACTATTTCATATTGCATGCTCAAACCTAAACTAAAACAGCCTGGGTAATAGTCACTTGACCAAAATACAGAAAAGCATCAGGGTTAAAACAACCTATGAGCTCCTCAAGTCAGCAGAAGACTGGATGAGACCTGAGATCCTGCCCTGCCAGGTCCTTGCAGTTGTCTGTGGCTTCTCCTGAACTAAAGATGGGATGCAATATTTTCCTCACTAATTTCCCTTCAACATCAAGTCTGTACAGTTAAATAGAAGCAGTTAATGTATACACAAACAAATGGTGCATTAATTTCTCTGAGATGTCAGAATTTATATGTATCTCACACAATTAGCAAAGACAGCATTCCAGAAAGCGGAAAGTCAAGAAAAGTGAAGAGTGTGAACATCCTTAGGTTGGACATATTGCTGCTAGACTTCAAAATTATTCAGGTCCAATAGTATTTTCTCTCTGTTCCTTACACTATTAAATCTTTTTTGAGGAAGTCCACACAAACTCAGTAATTTATATTTAGCAAACTTACTATCCCTTGACACATCTGAAAGTGTGGGCAGGGATATCTTCTGTCATTTCAGAAATGAAGATCAATTCAATCCCTTTAGAACAAACATGAGTCACTGCAGTTTAACACATATTATTATTTGAAACTCCAAAAAATATGATAGAACTAATATTCACTATATTTTTCCCACCTGATTGTAAAATTCACTGCAGGAGAATGGTAAAGGAATAGTAGTTGTTGTTTTAAAATCCTTTTCAAAAAGAAATTTGCGCCCAATCTCTACAATGTGTTTAATTAGGAGGTCAGGTAACAGTGTATCTGTAAGTCAGTTTGAGTCTGTTCCAGTTTTTCCTCAAAGCAGGAAGCCTGTGTTCCCAACTTAGACATCAGGAATACTTTAAAGCTATATCTCACCTCTTGTGATTACTTTGAAAGATCATTGATTTTAAAGACGGATTTTATTGGAAAAAAAATAATGGTTCTGGACAATGAAAGGAACTTTATCTGCCCATTATGTTGAAGAGAAATATAACCTGCAGTAGAGTTCTAAAACACATTTTTGCATTTCTGTGCTCAAAGAAATTTGCATTCTCCTCCTGGCAAGGCAAGAAACCAGACAGATTGATAGGAAAACAGGTTTTCTGGCTAATTGTTAAAGATGTTTCTTTGATTTGTGCAGAGCAGCATGAAGGCAACACAAGATAAGTAATGCAACAATACAGGAGAAGGAAAGTGCAAAAAACTGACTTTGGGGCTCACACAGGATCATTCTCAATAGGTATTCATGCTACATTTTAATTTCCTTAAAACAGCTTTATCATTGGAAGAAAAGGGGAAACAAGGAGAAAACAACTGGCATATCCATAATCAGACCTAAATTACAGAATTACAGAAGAGTCCTTTTTTTTTTTTTTATCACATCTGTAAACAATGATATCTTTTGATAAAAACAGCATGCCTGGAGAGATCACATCTTCAGACTGAGCAAGACAACTGGAGTTCTTCTATAGCCAGCTATGGAGGACAATTAAATTAATTTTATGATGGGTGTTTAAGAGGGAGATCTACAGGAAGTGATTTGTCTTAGCTATGTTTCTCCATTAACTATGGACAGTCTAAGGGAATAGCTTAAATTGGACACTTAACTTTAAGACAGCTAAAAGTGGGGGTGAGTCCCAGCTCTTGTCACCATGCAATATAAGCCCTCATCACTCACATTGATTATGTTCATCTGCACACAAGGATTTCTGGGTGACTGTGTTGTATCATCCTTCCCCCAAAAACTTACGTGTTTCAAGGACCTGGCCTGCTGAACTCACTAGAACTTTTCAATTCATTGCATTGTTGAAGAATTCACAGATTTTACAGAGTTGTGGATAAAGGGTGTTCTGGTCCAACCCCCGTGCCAGAAATAAAATTTTGCCTTACAAGTCACAGCTTTTTATCAGGTGTTCTTGGTATTCTTTTTTCTCTCTTTAGCCAAAATCAATGTTAAAAAGCCTTTGCTCAGAGTATTCAAAAAGAAAATATTCAGTATGGGTGCAGAATTCAGGTTCCCTATTCAGCAAAGAGGGACATAAGAAAATACTTGAAAAATATTGCAGGTAACAGAGGGCTGTGAAATGCTTAGACTGCAAAATTCTAAATTATTTTTCTTGGCATGTCTAACCAAAATCTTAGCCAACAGAGAACATGTACTGATAAAGTCAATGACAAAGCTTGAAATGGAGGCAACTGAAAACACAGAAACAATTACTGCCCAACTGTCTTTGTTTAAGCTGTCATTTACTTATGAGCATTTGGATCTTATTATTTCTGCCAAATTTGTATTTTACTGAAGCCGGGAAAACAAGACAAAACAAATCTCTGTTCTTGAATTTGAGACAGCTGGGCTCTAGTGAAGATGACTCTGAGTTCCCAAGCAAGGAAGAATTGGTGTTCACATAGAAACTGCTCTCATTGTTAGGATGTTAGGAGTCATGCATTCATTTCCTGATGGGAGAAGGGAAATTAGCTTTGTATAATTACTTAGGGATGTGGATCTATGATTGTGCAGCAATGCTGAATTGGAAATTAATTTCTTGCCATGCAAATCAATTCGTTCACTGGAACGATCTCCAAATTTTTACTAGACTCAAAACCATTTGAGGCTTAGATTTCCTCAAAGAGTGCTTAAGCAACTATTCTACTGAATGTGTTGAGGATGATGCACTCAAAAAATTGTGCAACAATTTAGGTTGAAAGTGACTTCTGGAGGTCATCTCTTGCAATTCCTGCTTAGAGGTGTTGAGGAGAATCAACTTCAAAGTTAGAACTTAGGCAGGGTTTTAATATAAATTCATATTTTTCCCCCTAAATTTCCTACTGCTCTAGGAAAATGGCCTGAAACATCCACTAAGATAAGTTAAACTATTTCTACTGCTCTCCACTATCTCCCAAGCCAGTCCTGTCATCATAAAGGTGCTCTAGACCATTAAGCACAACTTTGCTGTTGTAAATCCAGGCTGGTCAGTTCACATTCTTATAACTTCCACACCTGGACAAGGCTCAAAGAAGATTTTCTTCATAGTCTTCCTGGTATTACACTAAAAATATCCTTGTGGTCAAAACAGATAGCATTGACTAAGTGCTGATAAGAATTTATTGTTATTTTAGTTCAAGCCTTATCTTATCAAAATACAACGGTTGTTATTATTCCAATGAGATTGACTGATATGCTTCCATTTCATAACGCATTTAAGACTGACAACACAAACTTTAGAGTTTCTAGCCCATCCCTTGGTTTACACTCAAATATTCTTGTAAAATCAACCATTTTACTGAATAATGTGAGTTTATGGGGTTGCCAATTAATAAGGCTCTTAATAAAATGGTAAACCATAATGATGACTTTGATTTCATTTTGTGTTTTTGTTTGGAAGCTTTTGTGAGTTTTCTAAGTTGCCTCTTTTCTTTTTATTCACTGGTTACTACACAATTTAAATCACCTAATTTGACTATTAGCTGAAGTTATTAATTAACTTTCCTCAGCACCAATTAGCATAAAGAATTAATATTTGTTACTTAGTGATTTCAGTGGTTGTCAGAACTTCACCTTGTGAAGTATTAAAACAGTTAAGTTGAAACAATTTAGTCAGTAACCACTTACCAAAAGGCTTTTTAAAATAGGCAAATCATGCTGAGATCATGTCTAGTCAATACAATCTGAAATCGTCCTAACCTGGGTGACCAGGGTGACTCCTACAAGTCACAGCAGAAATTTTATGTATTGAACTATATACACAGCTCAGAACAGGGCGGAAAGTTGTAGGTCTTGACATATTTAAAGATTAAGCCTGCCAACGTTCACGTGTGCATAAAAAAGATCTAGTTTTCTCCAGTAAAATTATTTCTCTCTTTATAAAGAACATTCATTAATACAGGAGCCAGGACTTGGCTAGACCCTGTTCCCATGTTAGGTTATGGAAATACTAAATAATATTTTCATATTTGCCTAATTTTCCTAATGAACATAAACTAGAGAAAAAGAATTGAACCTAAGGGATGGAGAGAGAAATATTTGTGTCCTTGTTTTGTTGTCAGGGCCTTTAAATCACAATATCTAAGACATTTTCTCTAATTGCATAGAATATCTACTAGAGCCTATAAATAAATTGGAGTTTCTCGACTGCTACCTCAGTAACTTAATTACAAAACTGTTTTTGTCTGGGTATCTCAAAACTGATGAAAAAAAGTCTAAAGAAATCAAAATTTTTGAAGATTTGAATATATTACTAACGATTTTCCTCTTTTCATGCCTATTTTGAGGATTTTTATTTTTTCTAATGAATTCTATTTATATAATTCATCCTATATCCTTTTTCTATTCCCTTTTGTTGATGCTGTGGCTGTTCCACTGACATGCAATTTATTTCTCCTTCTGCTGGTTAGATCCTTCACTGTAAGTTCTCTTCTCTTGGCCTTTAGAAGATTCCCTGTTTTCAGTAATAGAAAGTTGTTATGTGGTTAAAAAGGATGTCTGAGTCTTCCCACATCATGCCATCAGTGTGATGGATGCAAGCACCACTAACCAGCTTGTTGAAATCAAAAGCCAACCAAAGCCAGTCTTGCTGAATGGAGTGTGAAGGGTAGTTGAACAGAATATAATTCTAAAAGCAAAATATGTTTTCGGGGCGGTTTTTTTTTGCCATTTCATATAGCACAATGTTAAATCTGGGGTGTTTTTTAGGAACATCCAAAGACAGGTAAACTCATTTTTGAGTCCTTATCTAGTGTTAAGTGCATTAAAGCCATCCTTATTAGAGACAAAAAATTGTCCTGACTAATTCTACTGCTAGCCTGAAAAAGATAATTCTTTCTAAGAAATCTTCAGATAAAGGAACATAGTAAAAACTCTGTCTTACTCTTTCTTCATTTGTGTCATGCTTATTCTCCGAATCTTAACAGAAGTAAGTAGTTATATGTTCAAACCTAAGATGCTTTTTGAATTTGATATAAACATTTTCTTTTCACAACATTGTGAAGAAAATCTCATGAGCATATAATTTATTGATACTGTGGCAGCTCATTAAGTCTGTCTAGAAAACAGTATTTTCATTTAAAAAAAAAATATTGTTTCGGAATCAGTTTTTGTTCTGATGTAGGATAAAAAATTTGATTTGTTTGATTTCTTAGTGTCTAGGAAAAAAACAACAATGAGATCAATGACCTATAACTGTTTTTTCACCTCCCTCCTGACATCTCAACTATTATCTAAGTCACTGTGATTCTCTGAGACCTGAATTTAACCTTTGACTCAGGAAAACTTCAGTACTTCTGTCAAAATAATTATTTTCAGAACAAAGACAGTTTTGATAAATATTCAGAGATATAGGCAAAATTTCTCAACAGCTATTTAGCTGCAGAACTCCGTGAGATGCAAAGATGTACTTCATCCCTAGTTGGATGAATCTTTGCAGGATGCATTTATCCTTGCATTGAGGTTAGGATCTGGGTTTAAAAGGGTTCTTCTGATGAGAACACATCTCAAATAGCTAATTTGTGATAGCCACAGCAGACTCTGAAGCCATGGTCAGAAAGGTGACACAGGGTTTATGGTCCTGGAAAGGTTTTTTGCTCCTATTTAATGGTGCATGAAAACTATGATGTTTCCATGCACAAAGCAAGACAACATGGTAGGTCTGTACTCAGTGTTAGTAAGAAATTCTCCTCTCTGAGGGTCGTGAGGCCCTGGCACAGCTTATCCAGAGAAATTGTGGCAGTCACATCCCTGGAAGTGTCCAAGGCCAGGTTGGACAGTACTTGAAGCAACCTGGTCTGATGTAAGGTGTCCCTGCCTATGGCAGGATGTTCTTTAAGATGTCTTACAACACAAGTGACTCCAGGACTCTATGTATCTATGAAGACAACCATATATATCCTCACACTTCTCTTAAAATCTGGTTGACAATTCTTAATTTCCAATAGAGAAAAAAGTACCACAGAAGGAGTTAATTTTATCGTTCCTATAATCCCCTTGCTCCCTCCAAAGAAGCTCCAATACACTAATGATCACATGTACCAGAAATCACTCAAGAATTTCTGAGTAGGTTTAGTTTGGGTTCATTAAAAGAGCCAAGTGGGATCAGTTTTCCAGGCTGGTTACCACATTCATAATGCTAGTCAAGCTACAGAAAACTAAATCAGTTTTTCTTAAAAAAGAAAAAAAAAAGAAGAAAAAAGAAAAAAAAAAAAAAAGAAAAATAAAAAAAACAAATTAAACAAGTTAAACAAATTAAAGAAATCTTATATTCCTCTAATGAGACATGTTGTATTCATTAGCATTCTTTTGAGGTATTATACAAAAAAACAAACTGAACAAGCCCATTCTGCACAAAATAACTACTATGGTCTGCAATCAAGTATTTTGCCTTAAGTCTTTGCATTGTTCACCCCTCTCCCTATTAGTTTTAGCTGACTTCACACTGTGTGTATAGTTAAATGGTAGTGTCAAATGCAATGCTGTGGCATTTTGTCTGCACACAACACTAGAAATAACTATATGCTAATATTAGCGTGGGCGTGAAATTCATCACACAGCTTAACCAGGGTCTTTTTCCAGGTAGCCTTTCTACAACCCACATAGCTGTCTTTCAAGTGCTTCCTTGCTCCATAATAATATAGCTAAGTGTGTAACATTTTAATTGTATCATTGGTTCCAATATTAAAAAATAACAATTAAAAAGAGGAATTAAAAAAAAAGGGGGGAAAAAAAAGGCATGTTAAAATTTCTCATCTCTTCCTTAAAAAGATACAACATTTCTGTACATAATACATAAGGATGACTGTAGAAAGCTGGATATCCAGTTCTAGAAAGGAAGGAAATTTGAAAAGGGAATTAAAACTGGTCCATGGAATTACTATGAAATAAACCCAAAATTAGGACATCATCTTCTGAATTCTTGTTATACACAGATTGGCTTATTTCCTGAGTCATTAAAAATATTAATTCATTATTTCTTCTTAAAAGAGCAATAACATAAACAACCCAACTAATCATAACTCATATAGTCCCCTGGAAAAGACTAGAAAGTTGTATCACATAGAATGATGGACATTGAGAACATCTTGCAAAAGCAGTGTCCTCACAACACAGTCATTAAATAAATTCAGTTAAAAGTTTGATCTTTTCAACAAAATTATTATAGCAGTTTTGCAGATAGTGAAATCAAAGCAGAGGTAAACAAGGTGAAATTAGGTGAAATGTGCTAAGTCACAGGCAGATCTCTCCCACAGTAACAAGCCTTTTAACTTCAAGTCATCTGACTCAGGTTTTATCTTTTCTTCATACAACTTTGATCTCCAGATGTAGAATCGTGCAACAAATGGAGCAACAGCTGAGGCATAGAACCAAACAATGCATTTTTATTTAAAGTTTTTGCCATCATTTTTGCCCCCCTTGAGGAGAGCAATACCCACAAATTTTAAAATTATTGTGAAGGGTGAAATGAAACAACAGAATTCAAACACTAGTGAATACCCAATTGGCACTTCAATAGATCTAATATTACTACCTGAGCACAAAAGAACCTCAGGGACTCCATTGTGTTTTCATTTTTGTCAGTAAATCTAGAGTAACTTCAGCACAAATGTTTTAGTCAATAGTTATTCCTGATTTACACTTATGAAGCTAAGAGAAAATGGGACTTTAATTGATCAGCAAAACCTGTCTCATTGTAGATTTTTCTCCAGCAGTCATCTTACTCTAGTAATTTCAAGAAAAATAAATAGTAAGATTCAAACACCACAGTGAGCCGTTAAGGAAATTATATATCAAATAAGCCCCAAAAAGCCTGGAGAATTGCAAACAGAAGTGATGCCTTGCAGGGTCTCATTCCTTATGTAGATTTAAATAATTCAATTGTTGAATAAATCTTCTATATTTTATTTATTCAAGCATTTCCAACTTTCATTTCCCAGCAGCCATGCCAAGAGTCATGAGATAGAAAGGATTTTTTTTTGATCATTGACAACAGTGATGTGAAAACAAGTTGCATAGCAAAGTTTCTGCATTGTATAGTAAAGGGATAGATAATGGTATGCTGCCTAAAATTATCCTCAGCAAGAGTGGAACTGGCAAAAAAAAAAAAGTTTCTTCCCTAGGCTTAAATAATTCATTGGTTGAATCACTGAATACATCTCAGATTTTGTCATGCATTCACAGCTTCCCTGTGATACTTTTGCTGACAATAAAATTTAAAACCAAATCAAACAAAAACATACCTAGACTTCCCTTAAAGAGGCAAGAGCTTGATAAGAAATCCTTTGTAGTTTCAAAAAACTTACATCATATTGAAGATGATTGCTGTGTTCATAGCAGTAACTTTTATGGTAGTTGAAATAGTTTTTTATTATGTATTTTAAACAATTTTTCATTCTTTTATCTGGAGTTCTTCGATCAAATAGGAGCTACAGGGAATTCAGAAAAGCTTTTTTCACTTCCCATGTTCTCCTCCTGAAATCAAAGTGATGGGGTTATCTTGTTGTCAGATTCTATTGTGTGACAAAAGGAGGCACGATACTGACAAGGGTTGAATTGACCCTCATTCCCTTCAAAGCTTTGTGCACAGTTGCCTCTGTGGTTTGATTGAAGAAACACAGCAAATCAAGCTTGTTGCATTTTCATTTTCTAAGGAAATAATTGCCTTGATAATTGCATGCACGGATTTGCCATCCCATTGCCATAGAATCTGAACACTTAGAGCTCTTTCTAAGATTCATTGATTATGCATAGGTAAATGAAGACATGATATTCTGCAAACGCAGTCTGCTCTGGGGCAGAAATTACGTGATAAAGAAGAGAAACACAAAGAATCTTTTAACAGCCTTTTCAGCAGACATTGTGTTAGTTGCCAGGTTTGTTTAGAAATGACGTACAGGCTGGGAGCACGTACTTGCACGTGGCAATTCCACAGTCACAAACTTTTGTCCTTTCACTTGCCTCAGAGCTTGTTTGTCCTGCCTTGTCCACCCAACACGCAGCAAAATTCATCAAGAAGACCTTTTGAGCCAAGCTGCCAACC
Source organism: Ammospiza nelsoni (assembly GCF_027579445.1). NCBI lineage: Eukaryota > Metazoa > Chordata > Aves > Passeriformes > Passerellidae > Ammospiza > Ammospiza nelsoni. The sequence continues at coordinate 82,787,186 of NC_080669.1, read as the reverse complement.
TGATGTGGCAGACTCACAGAGTGGGTCAGGTTGGAGGAATCACAGAGGATCATCTGGCCCAAATTTCCTGCTCAGACTGGATCATCCCAGAGTGTGTAGTCCAGGGCTGTGTCCAGATGGTTCTGTAATATCTCCAGTCAGAATTACCATCTAGTAAGCAATCAAAAGAAACCTTTCACCTGAGTCCCTTAAATACCCTGGAGTATTGGATAGGCAAGATAGACTTGACTTCCTGGGAAATGGGAAGAGCCTGTTGGGAGGTGAAGAAATAACAGACAGTAGCTGTTTCCTGGAAACATCAAAGTTTTAGCTGAGTTCATTCATTTAAATAATTAACTGACTCTGTGTTGTAAGGAAAATGTTCTTTTTTTATCCTCCCATAATTAATAATAAAATAAATACTTTATACCTTATTGTTGGGCAGAAATCCTTTCATCCAAGGGATATGTGGGCATTAATGGGAATAAAGGTGAGGCAAGACAAGTGTTCCTCATCCCAGTACACCACCAATGAATTGCTGCAAGCATAAGTATAAGAGCCCTGGCTTCCTGAGCTGGCATAAGGTTGTAGAGCACAGATATATCTAAACAATTTCAGGGTGCTAAAATCTTTTGTCCTGCCACCTCTCAGTTCATTTAAAATCAGACCAGAGCAAGGAATGGTCCTGTTTGTTCATTACTACTATCTGAACTGTTGTAGATCCATCATATGGCTGGGCATAGTGTGAGGGTTTTGCCTCTACAAACTCTTAAAACAGTATTAAAATTCATTTCTTTGAATGTTAGCTCTCCAAAGCTTTTGTTCTCTTTTCAGTATTAATTAATGAATTTTACACTCCCAAGACCTGAAATTTCAATTATAAAATAATTAAAAAATGACACTTAAAAGAGAAACTTGTGAAAAAAGAGGAAAATAATGATAATAAAAAGTAAACCAAAGTTATACTTCTTGTTTATCATCACTTAGTATTTTTCTCTTTAATCAAATACAGAATTTGTTGGTTTCCCTCAGTTGCCTTCTGAAGGACAGATTTTCATATGAGACACTATTATTAACATTTATTTGAATCAAAAAATCAGCTTTGACAGTGTCTGAAAACATTTGATTGCCTTCATCATTCTACATTGTAATTCATCATCACAGCAAACACGGGAACATATATTCCGGGTTAACTCATATAAAAGTCTACTGATGAAAACAATATTTCTAACAGTAAAACCTATCAGTTGGGAAAAATATCCAAACAGCCTGGTACTGGAGAAAAGCTGTGGGAATCACAGGTAACCTAAAAAGACTTCAGAGTTCACTGGGACATTGTCTGGAAAAACTAAGTAATGAGGACTTTTGCAAGAGGAAATTCTGTGACAAAAAAAAAAATATACAGATACAGAAGCATAAGTGAAGTTTTTTGTTTGTTTTTTTTTTTTCAGAAAATATGTCCAGAAATAACTTTGGAGATGAAAAATAGCAGAGCTTCCACACATGCATGCATAGAAGGATATATTCAAGGAGGCTTTGTGTGCCTATTGAAGCTTTATTTTTGACTTTACGTGTTTGAAGTTTCCATTCAGGAATGTTCTGGCTCTCCTTTTTTTTTTTTTTTCCTATTTTTTTTTCCTCTCTCAAGAGTTTGCAAAAGAAAAGGGGAAAAGAAGCTCTGCTGTGCTCATACATTTTTTCCTTTTTCTTCAGTTAACTCAGAGTAGGAGGTGGAGTTTGCTCTTCCTTTCATTAGTTGCTTTGAGATTCGCATCTTTTGTTCTTCGAACTCTCTTATTTGAAATTCTTTTCTTTATGTCAGCAGGGAGCAAGGGTTGATGAGCCCCAGCCTCAGCTACAGCCTTGGGGCAAAGAGTCTTCTTTTTGAATAATAGTCTTACGGATTTGTTGCATTTTTTTACCCTGAAATGTATCTTGGATATGTTGATTTGTAAAAGGCTCTTCTGAGGCTTGCACTTGTCCTCTTTTCTGTATAGTTTTCTGACATTTTTATTTTTCTCTCACTGTGTTATAAGTTCACTTAATGTTTATACTTCTTTATTCTAAAATCCCCATCATGGGTTTTTTTTTTTCCTATTATGTCTTTGATAGATATATATTTCCATTCTGTGTTTTACTTTTCTTAAACTGATGTAAGATCAGAGTAAACATTTGCCACCTGTCTTCCTAGATATTTAGTGGGAACAAGTATTGAATATCATGGTGCATTCAGTTTTCATACATAAAGGATTTTTACTGGGACATTACATGCCACATTTCATTGTTTAAACCAGCACTTAGAAAGATGAATACCATGTAGGTCTGGGAATTTTGTTTAGAGACAAGAGGTAAAATTTTCTGCAATGTTTGTGATTTATTCCTAGTTTTCATGTTTCCTTCTCTATAACCAAATGCTTAAAGCACTTACTTAAGAATCATCTTTCCTGAGACTGAATGAGTCCTTCTGTTACCCAAGGACAGCCCTATCCTCTAAATATACGTAAATTTGTGACTCCTGTTGAGGTATTCCTGGCTCCACACTGGCTCATCAATATTCATTGGGAGAGAGCATGAAAAAGAAAACATAATTTGGAAGCCTAATGCCTCTGATACTCCACTGAGAGAAAGGTGGTCTGTGTTCTAATCCTTGTTTTCCTTATTTATCTCTTAAATTACCAGTCAAAAGGGAAATCTGTGGTTTTCTCATTTCATGCTGGTGCTGCCTTTTCACTGTAGTATAACATTTCAGACTTCACAGGCAGCATATTTATTCCACACAATCCCATGAAGTTCTTTGTGCCTGAGAGCCTGCACTAGACAGTGTCTGACATTCCTTTCTTGTGAAAATCAGGGCCCTTCTCTTGATTGGGAAAATTATCCCTTTCAAAAATGCTGCATTCAATCCCAGTTAATCACACAGTTTGGTTTACTTACTTGAATTTGCTTCATTTTGCTTTGGTCAGTAGAATTGTTTGGAGCTTGACATTAGCCATTCTGGGAAGCGCATGTGACATTTTGCTATAAGAGGTTGTTTTTTTACTACACATATCGATTCTTAAATGTTCCCCAACCAGTGTTAAAGATGCTGAAAGCACCCATAGTCACCATTTGATTAATTTGTACATGTTTCTCTTTTCATTTTAATGTATGTTCCCCGTCCCTTGGGAAATGTCTGTGGCATATTCCTCGTGACCTCTTAGTCTTTAACACAGATCTTTGGAATAAATACATTCAAAGCCTTTTACCCTAATGTAAATGGACATATCCTGCTCCCTCTCTCCTGTGGCCTGGGGGTAGGGGACACAAGCTCTGTGTGTCCAATTCATTCCATTATTAGGGGAAAGCAATATCTCCATAACACCAGCTGTAATCATAATCTTCCCAGCTGTAGCAGAAGTGAGTGTCCAGATTTTGTTAATGATGCAATTCAGGGTTCAAGACAATTAAATTGCTGCTGATGGCTTTATATTTTATTTCTTATTGTTACTATTATTTTATTATTTTTACTATTATTGTTTCATGTTTCTGCTTCTCTGCAAACTCTCGTCCCCGTCATCCCAAAAAAAGAAACTTATGTGCATTACAGAAATATTGTACTTAGAAGAAAGTGTTGAAAGGGTTTCAGTGTACAGTATGCCAGTGAATATGTTCATAACACTTTTCAAAATCCCAGGAAAATCAGTTTCACAGACAAAATAGACATGACCATTCTATTCACTATCAATGGTGAGAAAATTCTGAGACAGTCCAACTGAAATATTTTACAGAAATAGTTCATTCCAAACACCTTTAGCCAGGGAGAAGACGTTGTGCTTTCAGTTGTTTTCATAACCTTAAATTGCCTAATTTTGTAAAAGGAAATAGATTCTATTTTAAATCACCTTTTGAACTTCTTCTCTATTACAATAGCAGTGATTAGTATAATATTTATAACATCATACATTGATTATTATATATACTCAGTCTAAAATGTTGTACCTATTTTTGATTATATTTCTGTGATACTTCTGAATACAATTCACTGCTCAATGTGAAATCCAACATTTTGATCCTTTAGTCTTAAAATGATTTGGTAGTGTTGACAGAACACATTTTAGATATCAACTTTTCTTTCTTCTTTGTGTCTCGATTTGAAATCTAAATCCATGTTAAAACACCACAAGTTCCTGTAAAATAGACATTATTTTCTGAACATCACAAAGGTAGAACAGCTCACAAGAATTTTAATGGACATACTCCTGCTGGAAATTGTTAGAACAAAATCTGATGTCTTTATTAAATATATACCTCATTTCAGCTCCAGGGTGGAATTTATGGATTGTGTGCCATGGAAGAGAGATTCTGAAGCTGGAAACTATAAAGATTTTTGGATGTGTTATAGGGGGGGTGTAGTTTTTTTTTTTCTATTTTCAGGGTTTGCTTTTTTTTTTTTTTAATATAGTGGAGAGTGTTCACAGAAATGTCAACACAAAACACATGATCCTTTCTCTGGTTTCTTTGGCTTAGATTGCAGATGCCAATGGAAAGATTTTGACATGTACTGAAAGTATGAAGCTATTTGTCCCTCACTATATATTCACTTTCCAGTCATCTGTGAGGTTGGGACTTCCTGAACCACAGATTGTGTACACTGTGTTGTTAACAACATCTTGGGTCAGATTCTCCTTGTTCATATGGGCAGGAATTTTTAAAAGGCAGCTTGCAAGCTGTTCCAGCTAACAATTTGTCTTGTAGCTACAGTCATGCTTGGTCCTTATGAGGCTCTCATAATTAATTTATGAACATCTACTTTATTCTATGTTAAATAGATTCTTCCTCATTACTTAGGTGTAGTTGGCAACTTCTAATCATGCATTTAGATCATCTGGTGTAAATATAGCCATCTGGAAGCTAAGCATCCAGTTTCAAATAGTCATCTAGGTTCTTTCTTAAAGAGACATTAAGCCGTTCCCAAGGACAATTTAGTCCGCTGCAAAATAAATGATTGGTTGTTGGAATGAATTTCTCTGCAGATATGGCTCCTTTGGGTTGAATAGGGAGTCCAGATGAAATAACTTAGATGCCCTGTTTTCATATGGCTGTCTCTGAGATGGATCTCACCTGTGCTAATGAGGACAGCTTCTGTTGTGCCACACTTTTCTGTCCTCACTTCACCAATGTGACCTTGGTGACCCAAGTCCACCAGCACCCTGCCTTCCTGCTAAGGTGGTAGCAAATAGAGGCTACAGCTATGCTAGCAGAAGAAATCAGAAATTAACAACTTTCTGGTCCAGTCTAGCTTGGACTCTAAAGATATTAAATTATATCTCAAAACCAATCATCTGCTCCACACTACCTACTAGTCCAAAATCATATTAACCACAGACTCTGTCAGGAGAAAATGTGACAGAGCAGTAGATGGACTAGGCTCGATCTCACCTGATTATTTAATAGCATGGGTGATTGCAGAATGGATTTTTTTGCTTGTGCCATGGCCCAATTAGTCACAGAATGACAGAATCATTTGGGTTGGAAGAGACCGCTAAGATCATTGAGTCCAACCTTTGTGTGAAATCTCCATGCCAATTGGACCACAGCAATAATTGCAACATCCAGTCGTTTCTTGAGTACCTCCAAGGATCTTGACTCCGCCACCTTCCTGGGCAGCCCATTCCAATGCCTGACAACAATTCTGTGACTAAACTCTTCCTGATGTCTAACATGAACCTACCCTGGCATAGCCTGAGGTTAGGCTTCTATCCTGTCACTTTTTGCTTGGAAAATAGCCTGACTTTACCTTCTCTCAGGGATTTGTAGAGAGAAAAGTGTCCACTGAATCTCCTTTACCCCAAGCTGAGTCCTCTCATATATATTCCTAATCTGCTCCCAATGTGATTTATTCTACCGATCTTTCTCCACTCTGCTGCCTTTCCCTGGGCGTGCTCCAGAAGAATATGTTCTGGAGGTTTACCTCACTTGCCCCTTGTCATTTGCCTTAAACTCCCCAGTTATTTTGCAAGATTTAAAGAACTGAAACCCCTGTTTAATAAAAATTTTTGGGGAGTGTATTCTCTGATCCTGTACTAAATGTTGAAACGTTATTCAAAATGTTACTCAACGCTATTAATGGAAATAAGATTTTACAGTGAGGCTAATAAATAAATAATTAAACTGACAAAAAAATAAGTGAAAAAAAAAAGAAGCAAAAAGAAGAAATTTACGCTCTGGCTCATTAGAGACTGATACAATTGTGTTGGTTTTGGGGTTGATTTTTTGGGCTTTTTTTCCTCCTTCTATTTAGGCCATTTACCTGAACTACCACATATTAAAAAAATGATTATTTATACTTAGTCTTCAGGGCTATCTGGAATTACAGGATTTTAACTAATTTGTTTGTAGGATAGAAGCTGCATCCAGTAAGAGGGTGATTTGTGTTTTTACAGGTTAAAATGTGTCCAAGATATCACTAAAGATGTGTTGAGATCCTTTGCTCTGAGAATAGAGTTCTTACATGTCTCAGTAAAAGATTTTAGTTTTCTTTTACAGATTCTGTGATCCTATCCCTAAACTCTTCCTCAAGGCAAAATTTTTCCACTCATGGCTTGTTACTTTGTACTTTTTTTTTAATTTTTCCTTATAACTCATCATTTATGAAACAACAATTCTCCCAAGAATATCTGAAAGAAAGAGGACTCATGGGTCAGAAGCACACTCTTGACTTTCCACAACAGAGTTCGTTAGGAAACCTGAGTAATTTGGTTAGATGGCCCAGAAGAGGGAATATTCAAGCTTTAAATAAATACACAATAAAAATAGCACACTGTTACTATAGGGTTACTGGACTGTAGCAGTAAATGAACTGAATAAAATTTTATGGCTTCTTAACATGCTGAGGTTTTTCAGCGTCGTCCATCTTGTAGCCTAACCACATTTCCCAGCCTGCTATCAGCGAAACTAATAGTGCGAATGGAAATTTTATGAAAAATGGGAAATCTGCGTTGGTTTTATATTGTGTCAGTAGAATGAATAAAGACCATATTTTGGCATTAATAGCTAATGATAGAAAGTGTGGAGGGAGGGAGAAAGAAAGAATGGCTACATTTTCAGCTTTTGAATTGATGCTTTTTAGAGAGTTGGCTGTAATTATGATACTTGAATGTGATTATCATTAAGCTGATAAATTATTTAGTAAGAAGGTGAACAACGTGAAGAGATCATTGATGTATTCAAGCGTCTTAGTTGTATTCCATAAGTCTCCTTGTGACTCCCAGACTGCTGTATTAATCACATGGATACCACAGATATATTCTGTTATTATCTTTCACTGCAAGGTCAAGGTTTTGTACTAACATATCGTATGGGAAGGCTAGGTGGGGGAGAGGAAACCTCAAAATTATTAATCATACCACAGAGCAATGATAACAATGGCTCTTTGCTGACTTAAAATGGATTCCTTAATGCCCCTCAAGCCAAGATGTCATAATGACCTCGCTATCAGAGCCCCTTAGACAGCACAGATAACATGTAAATTGGATTCAAAGGAAGCAGCAGGTACAGCAGCCACAGAGCAGCACTCACTCGAGTTCTGCTTCTGAGCAGCCACCAAAACAGCAGCAAAAGCGTGGGAATGGGCTTCCAAAAGAGAGCTCTGGATGGACTTTGCTTATGTGTCAGGAACAAAAAAAAAAAGTAAAAAAAGGAAAGAAAAAAAAGGGAAAACTAACTTGTTGAGTAATAAAGAGCAAATATGAAGGCAGTTTTTTTAGGTTTTGGTGGGGTTTTTTGTTTTTTGTGGGATTTTTGGGTATTTTTGTTTGGGGTTTTTTGGGGTGGTTTTTTTTTTGTTGTTCTTTTTTTTGTTTGTTTGTTTGTTTGTTTGGGTTTTTTTTTTCCTGTGGGTTTTTTTTGGTTGTTTTTTTTTTTGGTTTTTTTTTTTTTTTTTTGTTATTGTTGGTTTTCTTTTAAGAAAACCAGAGCTCAATTCCCTTTTCAGGTAGTTACAACTTCCTGAGTGAGCAGCATAAGCACACTCTTTGATAATATATCAACATGCTAGTAAGTGAGCAACATAGCCATAGCTGCTAAAACACTATCTACGAGAATATAACCCCAAATTTCATTTAACTCAGCTGCCTAAATACTCTCAGGAACTTCCTTGCAATAAGTTTTTCCTAAATGTTTTGTTCCTTGAATTAATAGTGACTGTTTCTCTAATAAAATATTTTGCCAAATAGTTGGAATGAGTCAGATAATTTCTTTTAAAAGAAAAGACTTACCACTAAACATTAATAAAATGACCAATGTCTTAAGATCCTAAGAGTTGAATCTTAAGTAGTCTTTATATATTTATATATATGGCATCAAATTTAAATGCTGATAAATAGGGATGGTGACCATTTACATCATGGCAGAGTCAAAAAATTGGTATTTTCTCAACTATATTATACTACTTAAAAGGAACTCAAGGGGCTTTTATCAGACCTTTATTAGTTTGCATGGTAGCCAAGTAATCTAAGTAGTCATATCAATTTCCTTTGTACTGAAAAGACAGAAAGAAAGAGAAATAGAGACAGAGGAAGAGGATGAAGAAGAGAAATGTCTTGCAAGAGAAAGAGGAAGAGAGAGGGAGAAGGAAAGAGAAATGCAAAAAGAATAAAGTAAATAAATAATTCCAGGGCATGATAATTCCATGAATCAATCACTCATTTGTGTGTTCCAGGTGTTTCTCTCACCAATACCTGTGAAGGAAATATACATATCTACCTATTAGTAACCAGATTATGAAATTAATTTCAATAAATCCCATCTTTAGTTACTTACTGTTGAACTCATCTTTCATCAAATGGTCTCAGTCATGACTAGTTGTGAAAATTTTACCCTGTTCAGAAAATATCTCAATAGTTAATAAATATTTTTGAAGAAATACAATTTTACTGAAAGAGATTCAAAAGATTTTTTTTAAATAAAACTTCCTCTAGATCAATTTGATCTTCAAACATTTTCAATAGTCTAACAAAACTTATTTTATGCCTTGTTCGCTGCAATATTTTGAAATCTAAATGACAAAGCTTGGGAGTTTTTTCCCCATTATTTTGCTAAATCTCCTAAACTTGAAAAATGGGGAGAAATATTGTGAAATATTTTAATATTTCTTCCCTTCATTAAGGCTGGAAATATTACTCATACTAAATCCTTTATATTATTTCTTTTTCTCTGTTTCCCTCAGAAAATCAGTTCAATATTTTCCCTTTTATTTCTCCTTTATTTTTTTTTCTTTTTTGACTTTTTAGATATTGGCAGTGTAACATAAACAAAACTAATGCAAAATTTAGGGTAAATTTAAAAGATTTTATAATATTCTCATGACTTTCATGCAGCATAACAGACACATAGACCTTGTTTTGGCCCGGGGAAAAAGAATGACTTAGTTTTGAAGAAAACAAAAGCAATACTATTTTCCATATCACCAAAGCTTATGCATAAAAGGTTAAAATATCATATGCAGTGTATGTCAGGGAGTTGCTAGGAAAGATAGAAGCAGAGTAAAATAATTTATTCTGTTGAATTTCAATATTTGTGGTGATTTTCTTACACCATTCTTATGCAGCCACATTCAAAGGTTTTGTTTTGTTTTTTTTTTTTAATTTATCATCAGAGAAATGATGCCTGCTTGAGCTTAATTAATTAGCTGCAGTTATTTATAAAACACACAATGTGCCTGTTTCTTTTTCTATACATGCCTGGTCTGTTCCTTTGTCTACATGAGCAGAACTAAAACATAGTTTGGAAATTCTTGATCCTGCTTTAGTGAGGCGGAGGGACTTTCTGATCCCCTCTGGAGTGATTTATGACAATCTATGAATCTTGTTCTTGATTCTTTTTAGGGTTAGTGACCTAGGAGATGTAACTTAACACAAATCAGGTCTTCTGCCCTTCTCCAGCACTTCCCATTTTGATGGTGGCCTGTTAATAGCACCTCAGTTTTGTGAGGTTGGCTGAGTGAAACACATCTCAGAAATGGAAAGCATTTCTGACACAGTAGCGAAGAGACTGGGAGAAAAAAAATAAATATAGTAAGGGGTTAAATTTGTGAAGGGAAAAACAGTCTTTGTGTCATGCCAGCAGCTGTGAACAAAATTAATTTGCCTCTCAAATATAACCCCTAGGGAAGATCCCAGGAGTGTTATGTGAAATAGGAGGTTGTAAATGTCCCAGAGACCTTATGCAATTTTAGGGCTTGTTTGAAATCAAAAGTGAAAACTAAATAGTGTTAAAACAAGAATGAAACAATAAAATAAAAATGTTTGAACTCCCATCATTGATTGTGTTCAAGAGGCAAAAATCAGACATAACTGAGTACTCATGCTCCTGCTTCAATTTTGATCTCAACTCTCCTCTGAGTTTTCCTTCACTCTCCACTCTCCTGTTAAACTCAGTTTGGGGTTTTTTTGCCTTTTTTTTTTCCACCTTTTCTACTTCAGATGCTATCTCCTCGTTTCTGTTTCTTCACTCTGCTTAATTCACCAAAGCAGTTGTGCCTGCTTGATCTGATTGACTTTAACAGGCTTTCTCAGGAGCTGTAAGTAAAGTCTGTGGTCTCTGTCCCCTTAGTCCTCTCTCAGCCGTGTGCTTTCTTATTAACTTTTAAACACTCCAAATCTCCAGGGCAGTGAACCCCCCTAACTCCTTCTGACACAGATGGGAGTTGAAGACAACTGACATTTCATAGGAGTTGCTCAGCATTTCACCATATTGATACATAAATGCCTGATGGGTCAGATCCAAAGTCTCCTGAAGTCAATGGAAAAATCTCTCATTGACTCAAGAAGGCTTTGGATCAAATTCTATTTGTTTATCTGCCCTTCTGTGTTAACCTTCTATGTTTCTCATCTTTCCCTATCAATACCCCTTGCTAGAGGCAATCTTGGCAGGACTAAAAACATGGTGAAAATTAATAAGGTAACCACATTATTCAACACATTAAAAAAAAAAGAAAAGTAAAGAAAAAAAAAGTTTGCTTGAGTTTAGTTCAAATGAGCAAAAGTTTGATACCAGAGTAGCATTTAGATTATTAGATTTGGTGCACTGTATTTTTTGCTTCTTTGGCCTCTTACTGAGAAATTAATTTGTGAAATTTTGTGTAACTGCAGAGATTCAAAATAATCGAAAAGAGAACTAGAAAGTGTTCAGAGGTAGAAAGAAGCAGAAAATGATGGAAAAACCCCAAGAAACACTCCTTGTTTGATTACATTATTTTAATTTTAGATTCTTTCTTTCCTTTTATAAAACACATAACTCAGTGTGCAGATTCTCTGCAGTTTATAAAGAAAACATGAGATATGCTGATGCATAAAATATTGGGCCCAGCATCACAGTATGTGCGAAATTCCATACAAAATTCAGATGTGCAGTGAAATAGGAATTCCTTATTTCTCGTCTAGATTAAAATGGGTGCATAATTTATCTGGTGCAAAATATATGCAATGCTCTTTCTTAATAATTTATATTAAAAAAGATGTTTTGGCATTTGGTGTCAAGGACAACTCTTGCAGAAGGCTGACAGGAAAACTCATGTTAAACCCAGCATTTCCTTTAAGTAAAAGACATCTTTTTTTTATTATCTCCCGTCCTCATTTTAATTTAATAGACACAACATAAACATTATCAACATTATAAAAATTAAATGGCTAAATTAATCTTATCTAATAATTCATATATTTCAAGATAGTTTCAAGATACATTTTCAAGGCATGGAAATGTATAATATTTGCTTAATATTTGATCTGTGTTATATATGGATCAAAAATGGAAACAGAATCTTGTAATCTAAGAAGCTTTGTCATGATTTAAGTATTTATTTAAATACTTAAATAAACAAATAGACAATGGGTACAATAGCAGTCCACCCAAAGGTCACACAGAGGCTTAGATAACACAGTGGGAAGCAAATATTTATTAACATTGTGAAGGATAAGATTACTCTTTTATTCAGTTTGAGCATATGGAAGACTGAGTGCGTTGAACTCAGTCCCTAACTCAGGGAATTCCTGTCTAAGCCCTAAAACTCTTTACTTATTAAAGCATCCTGCACACACGTCATGATCCTATCAGTTGCTGCAGAGTCCATAAATAGTGGGTGGAGGGTGGAGGGTGGAGGGTGGAGGGTGGAAGGGACAGTTTGGAATGGGATCCAATGTTTATGAAATCTTCAGGCAGAGAAAGAAAGGCACTTTTTTTTTCTATAAGGGGACCAGGGGAGAATAGATGGAGCTGGAGATGGTTTGAGGAACTAAAGTGGTTACAATTACAGCAGAAATAGCAGTCAGGTTTGGACACAGGCACAGTCTGATGGAAGGGCAAAGCAGACACAGCATCATCCCTGTAACATATCAGGCAATCTAAGCCTCTACAAGCTACTGCTGATGGACACCTACAGCGTTCTTGGTTCTCTATGGAAAATATATTCTTATTGATTAGCAAATTTTATGATGGGTTCATCTTTGCTGACCACCAGGTGCTCACCAAACCCACCAAGCCTCTCTAACAATTCCATTGACCAGATCGATAGGACACAGAAAATAAGAGGGAGACCAACTTATATGTTGAGATAAAGCAGCCTACTAAAGAAAAAGAAATTTTGTGCATAAAGACCAAAGAGAAAAAAATAGTTTTGTTCTCTACTTTCTATCAGTAAATTATGTGCAGCCACTTCCCAGGAAGCAGAGCTGCAGCACTTCACCTCATGAAGAAATATTTCACAAAATTTCTGTTTGGGGTAGGTAAACTGATGCCACCACCCAGAGAAAACATGACAGAGATGACAAAACACAAACTGCTTTATTCCTGTGTGCAAGGATGCATTGGCTGATATGTCCTCTAAAACTCTCTGGTTTTCATGAAATCTTACAAAAAGAGAATTCCAGTCCTGTGTAAAAGAATTTCTGATAAATAGATGACAAAAACAAGGACTTCACGGACTTAGCAGAGGCTTCCCAGATATTTATAGAGTTCTTGGATGGCAAAGCTCTTCACCTTACAAAACTTTCTTCTCTGGATTCATAACACTCGGTGGGAGGGGGTGAGTAGGACACAGAAAAGTGGGACTAAAAATTCAATTTCTTATTTTTTACCTGATACAACACATTTCAGAGGAAGCAGAATTTCAATACCTATGGTTAAACTATATTCAATTATATATATAGACCACAAACTCCAATCTACTGAGCTGTTTACCAAAGAAATAAGTATACACTACCTTGCAGGAGGTTTAAGAGTTTCCACACTTGAAAGTGATTTTGTCCATATCTTGTTTAAATCTGTGCAAATTTAGAACACAAAATATACCTGCCAACGTGATGGGGTAAAGAGAACAAACATAATTTATCCCTTGGGATATATATTTCCCTTATATTTTCTGGTTTATGAGATTGATAAAAGAGGATATTTTCGATCAAAAACGGTAAAGAAAAGGAAGTGGCGGAAAGAAGCGTCAGAAGGAAGGAAGGAAATGTCGAAATGAAGGAAGAAAGTGTGGGAATGAAGGAAGGAAGTGTCGGAAAGAAGGAAGGAAGTGTCGGAAGGAAGTGTCAAAAGGAAGTGTCGGAAAGAAGTGTCGAAAGGAAGGAAGTGTCAGAAGGAAGTGTCGGAAGGAAGGAATGGTCGGAAGGAAGTGTCGGAAGGAAGGAATGAAGTGTCGGAAGGAAGGAAGTGTCGGAAGGAAGTGTCGGAAGGAAGGAATGGTCGGAAGGAAGTGTCAGAAGGAAGGAAGGAAGTGTCGGAAGGAAGTGTAGGAAGGAAGGAAGGAAGTGTCGGAAGAAAATGTCAGAAGAAAGTGTCAGAAGGAAGGAAGTATCGGAAGGAAGTGTCGGAAAGAAGGAATGGTCGGAAGGAAGTGTCGGAGGGAAGTGTCGGACGGAAGGAAGGAAGTGTCGGAAGGAAGGAAGTGTCAGAAGGAAGTGTCGGAAGGAAGTGTCGGAAGGAAGTGTCGGAAGGAAGGAAGTGTCGGAAGGAAGGAAGGAAGGAAGGAAGGAAGGAAGGAAGGAAGGAAGGAAGGAAGGAAGGAAGGAAGGAAGGAAGGAAGGAAGGAAGGAAGGAAGGAAGGAAGGAAGGAAGTGTTGGAAAGAAGGAAGGACGGAAGTTTCGGAAGGAAGTGTCGGAAGGAAGTGTCGGAAGGAAGTGTCGGAAGGAAGTGTCGGAAGGAAGTGTCGGAAGGAAGTGTCGGAAGGAAGGAAGGAAGGAAGGAAGGAAGGAAGGAAGGAAGGAAGGAAGGAAGGAAGGAAGGAAGGAAGGAAGGAAGGAAGGAAGGAAGGAAGGAAGGAAGGAAGGAATGTCGGAAGGAAGTGTCGGAAGGAAGTCTCGGAAGGAAGTCTCGGAAGGAAGGAAGTGTCGGAAGGAAGTGTCGGAAGGAAGTTTCGGAAGGAAGTGTCAGAACGAAGGAAGGAAGGAAGTGTCGGAAGGAAGGAAGGAAGAAAGTGTCGGAAGGAATGTCGGAAGGAAGTAGCGGAAGGAAGTGTCGGAAGGAAGTGTCAGAAGGAAGGAAGGAAGGAAGGAAGGAAGGAAGGAAGGAAGGAAGGAAGGAAGGAAGGAAGGAAGGAAGGAAGGAAGGAAGGAAGGAAGGAAGGAAGGAAGGAAGGAAGGAAGGAAGGAAGGAAGGAAGGAAGTGTCGGAAGGAAGGAAGGATTTAAGGAAGGAAGGAAGGAAATTTCGGAAGGAAGTGTCAGAAGGAAGGGAGGAAGGAAGGAAGGAAGTGTCGGAAGGAAGTGTCGGAAGGAAGTGTCGGAAGGAAGTGTCGGAAGGAAGGAAGGAAGGAAGGAAGGAAGGAAGGAAGGAAGGAAGGAAGGAAGGAAGGAAGGAAGGAAGTGTCGGAAGGAAGTGTCGGAAGGAAGTGTCGGAAGGAAGTGTCGGAAGGAAGGAAGGAAGGAAGGAAGGAAGGAAGGAAGGAAGGAAGGAAGGAAGTGTCGGTAGGAGGTGTCGTAAGGAAGTGTCGGAAGGAATGAAGTGTCGGAAGTGTCGGAAATGTCGGAAGTGTCGGAAGGAAGGAAGGAAGGAAGGGAGGAAGGAATTTTTGGAGGGTTGTGTCAGAATCATGTGTCGGAAGTATGGAAGTGTAGAACGGAAGGAATTGTTGGAAGGAAGTGTCCGGAGGAAGTGTCGGAAGGAAGGATGGAAGTGTTGGAAGTAATGAAGTGTCCGAACGAAGTAAGTAAAAAGGGAAAAAGAAAAAAGGAAAAAAGGAAGGAGACATGAAGGAGAGTAATAGTGAATAAATATTGAAATTGTGATGGAAATAAAAACATATGGTGAAATTTATTTTTAGATAATATAGCAATATAAACACAGAAATTGATTGCTAATGATGAAGCCTTTTACCTTTATTACTTAAACACACTTGATCATTTATGACTGTATAACAGCCTTACTTATGGACCATACTGAGAGTGTTTTCACAAAAGTTTTTTCAAACTTCATGAAAGTACATTTCCAGATTAGTGAGTTTCATAGGTGACAGAAGATCTTTTCCTTCCCACAAAAATATTATCTCATGAGAATATTTTTCCAAAAATTTTCCGTTCACCTTTTTGATATTAGGCTTAAAATTTCAGATGAAATGTTATCTCCCTCTCTGGCCTGGAAGATTTGCTTCACTGTCTGAAGTAATTGGTTGTTCTGGACAATATTCTGACTTGTGGTGTCTGATATTCACAGTAGAATAATTTCTCTACCTTGAAGTCCATCAGCATCAGAAACTGTTTTGCTGAAGATCAGTATTCAGTGCACCATTTCTAAACCATCACCCAGTATGCCTTCTGCTCTGAGTCATCAGAACAGTTAAAACTAAAATTGCCTTCCCTCTCCCACTCCTCAAATCAGAGTAAGAGGTTTGGTGATCAGTGATTATGGGCAGCTTCCTGCCGTAGAGATATTATCAACATCCCTGCACACTGAAAATGATAGCTTGGAGCCTTGTGCATAATTTTGCTCAGCTGGTGCTTAAGGTTTTGGTGCATAAATAGTGAGTTTACTTCTATGCTAATGTATAGGAAAATACTTATTAGCCGTTCAAGCAGATATACATGCTGTGTCCTGAAGCTCTGCAGATCTTTTCCAACCTTCACAATTCTATGAATCTATGTTGGTTTTGGTTTTTTTTGTTTTTTTTTTTTTGTTGTTGTTCTGTTTTGTTTTTTCTGTTTTTCCTCATTAGTTTCCTTTTATATATTTCACTGACACATACAGTGTGATAACCTCATGTGAAGAGGTTATATATATATATATATATAAAATACACAGTATATAATATATAATATATAATATATAATATATAATATATAATATATAATATATAATATATAATGTACAAAAATAATATGTTATATATTATTTATTATATATTATGTATTATGTATTATGTATTATGTATTATGTATTATATATTATATATTATATATTATATATTATATATTATATATTATATATTATATATTATATATTATATATTATATATTATATATTATATATTATATAGATATACATTTATCTCTCTCTCTCTCTGTATATATATAAATAAAAAACACAATTCTGAGTGCTGTGCTTCAGAGACAGAAGTGGAAAGTGCACACAGGAAAGTAAGCTGTGACCAGAAGTCCAGAAACAACCAATGGGAAAAGATCAAAATATTTGGGGTCATTGTATGAAAGTAAAGAAGACTAACAAAGAAATTGATAATATCCTCAGGCTGCATTCAAGGAAAATTTTTCCAGAACTTCCAGAGGTGGAAGCAACCATGGGATAGTTTGGTTGGAAATGTCCAGGAATACCCAGAGCCAGAGAGCCTCAACAACATATTTCTGGAGTGACATTGGTAGATTGTAACACAAGATATGATAGAGCAGCTGACTTGGTTAAATTTCTGAGCCTTGATTCTGTACACATTTTAACACTTTCTGCAAAATTGTCTGACATATTGAAGCATTTCTGCAAACCTCCCCTAAGTTAAGCTAAGGCCATACAAAGCGACTTGGAACTGTGAAAAACTAGAACCTTTCTTTTCTTTTTTTTGCTGCTTGTACGGTTTGTTTTTGCTTTTTTGTTTGTTTGTTTTTGTTTTTGTTTTGTTTTTTTTCTATTACAGTTCTGTATTTGACTTAGTGAGGTTTCATCTGCTGCTATTTTACAGGGTATTCCTGAAACTCAGTGTCTGAAATTGATGAAGATTTTGGCCTACAAATTTCACCTATGCATGTTGTCTTTCATGAGGATATTTCATAGACAGAAAGGATGGTAATCTTTTATTATTGACAGAAATTGTTGTCTGTTAGCTTTTTCATCAATCACTGGTTATTTTCCAAATGGAATGCAAACAATTAAAAAGCCCTTTCCTTTTTTTTTTCCCTAGCCAGCATCTCTAGCATTTGTTTCTAATAACTTGTCTCAATTCTTTCAAGTACTCCTAATGGTTTTGTCCTTCCATGTAGTCATCTACATTCTTCTATGTAGTTATTTTTTCACACACAATACTTTCATGAACAAAAAAATTATAAAACCAAATATTGTGATGAATTTTACCTCTTTAAAATCACAGTAGAGACTCAGACTGTCTTTCTGTGGTTTCTTTTTCAGGAAATAAAATTTTTTCCCTGGCTTGAGCCATTATTGTAAAACACAATTTCTCTTTTACTTTTATTTAAGCTTTTCATCCTAGTATTTTCTTTACTTGCTCATGACCATGAATTAATCAAAATTGAAACTTTGTAATTGCAACATAAACTACCTGTTCTCTTTACAGTTTTTTTTTTTTTTCAGAACCAATTGCATACCTACCTAACTAGATTAACCCTAAATTGTCAATAAGGTCTATGGAAAGGAAAAAAGAAAAAGTAGAAAAAATTCAGTATTATCAAACACACATGCAAATAAACACATAGATTTTAAATTTACATTTTCTTGGCATTTTTTTTGTCTTTGATTTTTAATTTACCCACATTCAGGAAGAACAAAACTGTGTTTCTAAATATTTGTGGGGTTTTTGGGCATAAAAATTCAGAATTGAAGTTTAAAATATGCAAGGAAAGACCTCTCAGGAACCATTTTCTGTTTATTTTTTTTTTTTTACTACAGTAGATTAATAAATATACAGATAAAATAATACAAACAAATTACCTTCAAAATCTACAATCTCAGAGGTATTTTTACTGTGTTGTATACATATTTGTTTTCTTGGCAAACAAAATATTTCTTACCCCAATGTTCCTGTTCTGCCTCTCTCATCCATAAGATTTTCTGGTTTTACATCATATTATTACAAAATGTTAAGTACTATTACATATTGTACAAAATGCAATTATGTAATGTAGCACAGTATTATGTATTATTATAATAAATATAATATAATATAATATAATATAATATAATATAATATAATATAATATAATATAATATAATATCATATCATATCATATCATATCATATCATATCATATCATATCATATCATATCATATCTATAATATATAATAAATATAATAAATATAATATAATAATATATAATAATATACAATAATATATTGTAATATATTATATATATTAGATAATATATAATATTATATAATACATAATATATTATATGCATATAATATATAATATAATATATATATATATAATTAGATTTAATTTATTACTATATATTATATGGTAATTATGTATGTATATTAATTATGTAATATTATATAGATAATATATATATTATATAGAATTATGTATTGATATATTAATACACTATATATAGTAATTATGTATGTATATTAATTATGTAATATAATTACATAATTAATTATGTAGTAATTATGTAATATAATATTGCAATCAAATTGTTGCATCAATAACAATCCAGTCTCTTTCCTGACCCAGCTTCCTGCTGTTTCTATGTGTCCCATGACTGGTAACTGAGTGAAGAGATCATTGCCTGCAGTCCTCTTCACCTCATGAGAATGCTGAAGACCCCAGTGGGATCTCCCCTCAGTCTCCCCTAGGCTGAACAAACCAAATGTCCTCAACCTCTCCCCACACAACCTCCCCTCCAGACCCTTCATTATCCTCATTGCCCTTCTTTAGGCACTTTATAATTTCCTAATGTCTTCTAGTGTTGTGGCATGCAAACTCCTCACAGAACTCGAAGTGAGGGACAATCCCCTCCCAGGACCAGCTGGTAACCCTCTTCAGGCAGGTGATTCCATCACTTCCCTGCACAGTCTGTTCCAGTGCTTGGCCACCCTTTAACAGAAGATTCCTCCTGAAGCCTAACATGAACCTGCCTTGGCACAATTTGAGGCTGTTTTATGTTGTTGTTGCTTTTTACCTGAGAGGAGATCAGTTTCCTCTTGCTACATCCTCCTGTCAGGCAGCAGAGAACAGTAGGAAGGTCCCATGTGAGCCTCCTTTTCTCTGACACTTCACAAAGTCTCCGTGACCCTTCAGGAAGAATGCTACACCCAGTGAAAGTGATGTGAGGAGTCTTCATTTCACCATTGATCACCTTAGAACTTGCACATTTTATAAAGTTAAAAGCCAGAAGACCTCCCCACCAAATATTTCTTTGCTAAATGCAGAATAATTTATGTTCTACACTGCTTATATATTCCTCAATATTGAATTACTGCTACCTACTTATGATTCCTCTGCCCAATTTCACTTCAAGTACCTCAAAAATCATCTCCAAGTTCTATAAATTGTGATTATATCAGTGAGTCATCTAATTTTTTTTAAAGTCCCATGAAAAGAAAAGAAAAGAAAAGAAAAGAAAAGAAAAGAAAAGAAAAGAAAAGAAAAGAAAAGAAAAGAAAAGAAAAGAAAAGAAAAGAAAAGGCAAACCACTACCTAATTGTACGTTTGCATGGTAACAATAGATTTTTTCTATTTCAGTGTGCTTCCAAGGTTGGATTAATCTCATCTAATACTAACCACACAACATTATATACCTAATCTATGCTTGGAGTCTAGACCACCTCTGTTCTCTATGGAAAACAAAAACACCTCTAAAGAATGATTTAGCTGGATGTAGACAGATATCTAGGATGATTATTGAGATGAATTTCCCCTTCTTGTATATGGCTAAAGTTGAGTAAGATCAATACGAATATCAGTCTTGCTATAACTTTTTCCTAAGTTCTGTTTTCCACCATGAAATGGTCATCCTTTCATCCACCTGAAAGAAACCCCTTAAATTTAATAATCTTGATTATCTTTTGACTCGCAAAATTGTCATAGAAGTACTTTCATGGATTTGAATGAGATTCACTACATTTTATTATTCACAAATTTTAGAAAGAGGGAGATAGAGTACAAGGGGAAAAAAAGAGAGGGATAAGATTTTCTGGTAATGAAAATGAATGGTGCTCAATTGTAGGTGATGTATCTGTGTTGATTTACATCCCTGCAGCAGGTTTCTCTGCCTAAGTGGAGGTAAAACAGCTCAAACTTTACACTATTTGCAAGTTATCAGTGATGGATGGAGAAGGGAAGGTCACATTGCTTTTGGTGCTGGAGAAGGCTTAGGACAGCCTGACTCACCAATCCCAAGTTTAAGCATTCTGAGGACGTGAAGAAAATGTTTCCTGACAGAAACTGGTGCTGGTGAGGATGTGTCAGACAAAGTTTCTGATAAAGGAATCCACAAGTGATTTTACTGATAACTTATCTTTAGCTGAGCTAAAGGCTGCTGAGCTGACAGAGCCAGCCTAGAAATATATGATTGACAGTCAATCACTATATAATATGAAAGTCTTGTCCTGTTTTTTAACAACAGGCACTTCTAACACACTCTGGGACTGAACATGGAGAGTCCTCCCTTGAGTGAGAATGCTCCTCAAGGTTACTCCTTGAGGCTAAGCAAACAAATCTACCCATAGTTCTTACTCTGAGTAACACCAATCTCTACTTAAAAATAATTTATTTTCCTATCTTTAATATTATTGCTTCACTATTGCTTCAAAAAACACTGGACTACTAGCTATGACTATATATACTGTGCAGGAAAAAAATCTGATTAAAGTCTTCCAATCATTATCATTATCATTGCTAATAAAACTAGTAATTTATTTTGTTAGCATAAATATATTTGGGTTGCCATCTTTAATCCCACGCAAAAAAAGTGGCACAAACATTGAACTACACCTAAATGATTCTTTAAACATAAATTGTAGGCTGTCTCTGGGGATGAGATGGGATCCAGCCATAACTAGACACCTCTGTGAAAAGGATATTAGAAAGCAGGGGTGTCTTTTCTGCAGCTTGTGACTCAACAGGAGGGCTTCCCTGACAAATGCTACCTGAAGCTTCCATCCTGCCTGCAAATATCACCCAACATTCATCCAATACGTGGATGTGGATGGAAAGGACAACAACTAGCTGATTCTCTTAGTATATATATTTTTTTTTTTTTTTTTTTTTTCAAGGAAAGCAGGTTTGTTAGAAAGGATTTCCCTGGGATTTTATCAATCAATTTTTACAAGATTCCCATGAAATAGATAAGGCCTGAAACAATATGTTCAGGGCCCTGTTGAACAAGTCCAATGTGTCTGTAATTCACACTATGAGGAAAGTTCCGGGTATTAAATTATCCACACACTGTGGTTGAACAATTCAATACTCAATCTGCTAAGAGCCAAAAGAAACAAAAAAATCACATAAGGAATTATTTTCTGAAAAAAAAAGTATTTTCTTTCTAATTTCTGATGTGTGGTGGCAGCATGTCACTTTTATACAGAGCAACAAACCTGTTTTATAAGTGGAAAGGGTAATGTAGAGGAAAAAGAAAAAAAAAAAAAAAAAGATAAGTTCAGAGGAATTCTTCTCCTCAAACACATCCTTATGCTATCTGTTTGGACCGTGAGCAGTTAATCCAAATTTAACAGGCAGATGGAGACAGAGCAGATGAGTAAGTGGATCCTCTTTATCTGAGGAGCTGGCAGGCGCTGTGGTTCACCAGCCACCTGAGTTATGCTTTAAATAGGTTAGCACGTCTGTAATTTACAAAGAGGAAATGTAGCTAGCAGAACGAACGAGCTGAGCATCTGGTTTACATCACTAACTGGAGGTGTGTTTCTCCAGGTAGTCTGAAAAGAAGAAGTTGACAGAAAGGAAAAACTAAAACACATAAACCAACATTGGTTAAATAGGTATCTTCTTGAGAATATTTATTGACAGAACATCCCTGACAATGAAGAACTTAAAATGTACAGCTCAGCCTGAAGTTCATAACTACTTGCATATACAATTCAAATTTTTTGGGGGGAATTGTAAGTCAACTTCAGGGAAAGTAAAAAAAAATAAAAATTGGTTACACTTATCTCTGGAGATGTTCAAATCATGGAGCACACATCAATGATTGACATTTTCTGCAAATGAAGACATAAATACTTTCAGAAGGATATCCAACATTCATGAAAAGTCAAAGGGGTTATACTTATTTCAAAAAGACTAGTCCAGAACATTTGGGAAAATAAATATTATATGTTAACAGAAGTTAGTGACTTAGTTTTTATATGAAGTACTCTTTAAAACATTTTGCAGGCTATATCTCAACAATGTGTTAGGACATTGTTCTGCTTTAGAATACAATAATTTTTACATGGGCATCAAACTAGATACCTGAATGCCTGTACTGAATAAAGATCAGGGAAATTTCCCAGATCATTTAAAATTAGGGTGCTGTCCACCTGAAACTCTTTGTGCTTTTCAGCCTCTTGTTCAGCATTGGATGGAGTTTCATGTAAGAATATATAAGAATGAAAATTGATGTTTGCATCAGGAAAGCTATCTCTAGGATAAGAAACTTTTCAAAATGGGAGAGCTATAAATGGAGAAAGACAACTAGATGTAGGTGAGTGATGCTGAGAACAGGACCAGTTCTGCAAATATCTCAGGAAGAGTTCATAAAATATATAGTGTCATTGGACAGAGATGGTGCTGAATGCAGGTTTTTGATTTAATAGTTTCGGAAAGTTTTTGTTTTCATTATATAAGTACTCAAAAAAGTGCCTATGTAAAAAATGGATCAATTTTTCAAAACTAAACAGAAGAGTGACACAGTAAAAACGGAGGTGTTATTGAGTGTCCTATGTGCCATCCATGCACCTTTCTTCTCAAGTCTTTCCCCATATGAATATAAACTTTTAGTTTGAGTTTTTATATTATTCCTTTAGAATCACAGATTCATACAGCCTTATGAAGTAGTTCATTCTGGAAGGGAGCTGTGCAAGTCACCTGCTCCAATATCAACCTCAGAGCCTTGTTCAAGCTTAGATGAAGTACCTTAAGGCTTGACCCTGTCAGATTTTCAATGTTTCAAAGCATGGAAAGTCCACAAATTCTCTGGGCTTTTGTTTCATTGTTTGAAAATGGTGAAAAAAAAAAAAAAAAAACAAAACCAAAAAAACAGGATAAAAAACCGGCAGCAACAACAACAAAAACCAAAAAAGAATAAAGTTTTTTCTGTTGCAGCTTGATCTTCTGACTGTACTGCTGCAAATAGAGGCCCACATGCAGTGAGCTTTCTCTGCAAGGACACACTGCTGACCTGTTCATTTCATCCACCAGGATACCAACTATTTCTTTTGAAAAACCGTTTCCTACTGAATTGGAAGCCAGACTGTACTGCTACATATTTAATTCTCTCTTGTTCCAGTGGGGTCTGAGATATTAGTGTCATAAAGATAATTTTTACATCAATTTGATAATTCAAAATTTATTATCATATAGAGTTGCTTCATTCCTTAAGGTTTGTTTTCTGTTTTTATTGTGCTTTTTTGGTGGAAGATTTCTTTTTTTTCCATTTCCTAATCACTGTAAACAGCAGAAAAACTGGATGATGATTCACCAACAGGAATGAATACATGTCTTTGGAAAGAGGATTTGTGTTACTTTAAACATGTTGAGTTAGGTGTTTGCTTTGAATTAATCACCAGATAGTTTTTTTCATTGAAAATAGACATCTGAAAATGAGTGAAATAAAGCCAATACATGGGAAGACACTGAATTGTTAGAGTATCTGCTTTGCTTAAGGAATGCATCCATTAAGAATAAAATCAATTAACTAGAGAAGATAAATTTAAGTGTGATTTAAAAAAAATAGATTAAAACAGATATAAAAAAAGTAAACAAACCGAAACAAAGGAAAAGAAAACCCTTTACAAAGTCAAAAGCTTTTTGTTTCTAACTCATTGAACAGAATGCTGAATGTATAAACTAAGAACACTGAAGAATAATCATATCATCTGTGAGATCTTCCTCTTCTTGCTTTTTGTTGTTGTTGCTGTTTTCATTGTGTGGTTAAGTAATTAAACTAACCTTTCATGGCTTTTGTATTCTGAGAAAGCCAGGATGTGAAATTCTCTCCATTTGTGGACTCGGTGACTTCCACATTCTGAACAATGCCTGAAGTGAGTTTTGCATGGTAGCTGCTGCAGTTTTCCCTTCTCAATGGGCTCTTTGCTGCACCTAAATCCCAGATGAATAGCCAGCTTGATCAGTTTTTTCCTACCTTCTCTTGATAAATGTTTCTCCTTTTCCACTTGGCTGGCAGAAAGATGACCATTAAACGTTCATTTGTTTAAGCTAACAGACTGTGGTCATCTGCTCCCCGGGGAAGGCAGGAATCCAAACAGGTCTGAAATGGCATCGTTTAAGAACACAATCAATTCATTATCTTTTTCATAAAGTCCTCATGTGCACACATTAATCATAATGGAGTGGCACTGGGCAGAAAGTTCTTACCTAAGCAAGTTCAATGCTGCAGCATCTCTTTATCATTTAACTTCCTCTTGCATTTAGGCTTTTATTGTCTGCTCATTCAGCTGTTGTTTTATGAGTGCTGGTGCATGCTTTGTGTGCTCCAGCTGAACAATCTCCAGTGAACCTTCGAGCACTGGTGCCTGCATGGGTCCCTCTGCTCTGGGTGCAGTGTACAGCTGTGCACAGGAATGAAGTATCACTCCAATCTTTTTTGAAAATAAAACAAAATAGATGATGTTGCCTGTCCTTTTGGACCTCAGATCTGAGGGACAGGTGCCAACTTCTCTTTCCTGTGATCACATCAGTTACTGTGACCGTGTTCACAGGGGTCCGAGGATGAGGGGAGACATGAGGATCTGACTCCATGTTTCCGAAGGCTTGATTTATTATTTTATTAAATATATTGTATTAAAAATATACTAAAAGAATAGAAGAAAGAATTTCATCAGAAGCCTAGCTAGGAATAGAATAAGAAAGAATGAGAACAAAGGCTTGTGGCTCGGACACAGAATCGGAGCCAGCTGACTGTGATTGGTCATTAATTAGAAACAACCACATGAGGCCAATCACAGATTTACCTGTTGCATTCCACAGCAGCAGATAATAATTGTTTACATTTTGTTCCTGAGGCCTCCCAGCTTCTGGAGGAGGAAATCCTAAGGAAAGGATTTTCCATAAAAGATGTGTGACAATTGCCTTAGGGAAGCGCAAGGACCTGTGTCCAGGGTAGGATTAGGTCCCATGTCATGGAAGATGTTTTTCACCCACTGAGTATTTGGGCACTGGAACAGGCTCCCCCTGAAGTGTGCATGGCACCAAGACTGCTGGAGCTCAAAATGCTTTTGGACAATGCTCAGGCTCTGACTCTGGGGTTGTCCTGTGTAGAGGCAGTAGCTCGGTTTTATGGGACGTTGATGAGCAATGAATGCCATCTGAATGTCATCAAAGCAGTAGATGTCATCTGCTTTTATATCAGCAAAGCTTTTCACACTGTCTCCCATAACGAGCTTGCAGGTAAACCCAGGAAATCTGGGTTAGATAAACGGACAGAGAGGTGGATCCACAACTGGCTGAAAGGGTTGTGATCAACCTCCTCTGAAAGTGGAGCAGAATCCAGACAGAGTCTTGTGATCAGTGTCATTCCCCTGGTATCAATACTGTGTCCAGTCTTATTGAGCTTTTTTTGTTTTGCTGTTTGTCAGCAGCCTGCATGAAGGCATAGAATATACTCTCAGCAAGTTTGCTGATGATTTCCTGCTTTAAAATAATACAAAATATATTTTATCCAATATCTTTGTTTGATATTTGGGTTAAAACAAAAATAAAAAACAAAACCACAAAATGGAAAAAAAAAAAAAAACAACAAAAAAAGTCTTCTTAGTCTTTTTCAAATACCTGAGATTTAATTGCTGAATCACTAAATCTCTCAAGAGTCACCTGTAGCTTTGTCATTTTTAAAATATATGAAGATAGAGGTTTCTTAAGTAAAGAGCACAGAAGAAAAACTAATTCACTGGTGTCCCATCTATTTGCTCCAAAGTTAATTACTAAAAATACGATTCATATCACCTAATCTTAAAATATCTAATGTCTGTGAGACATCTTACTTTAGGCTGGGATAAAATTCCCCCAGGGAGAAACCAATCTTTGTCCTCTGTAGACATAATAGAGATGGCTTCCTTGCCAAACACAACTTTTATGTGAAATTTCTCAAAAGTAGGGCTTCAATAAAAAAGATTATCTTTTTACAGTAAGTAGGTACCTCAGCATGGATGCCACACTGTGTGAAGCTTGGACATTGCTGTTCTAACCTTAATGTAGGTATTCAAAGTCAGCCCTAGGAAGGGAGTTTAACATTGACCTCACTTGGTCAAAGCAATGAGAGAAGCATCTATATCTTGTTCCAATGTGTTTTGGAACAACCTCTTTCAAAATATTGCAAAACTCTTGGGGGGCAGTAAAGATTTATTCTGAAATTTTTTTTTCTTTTTTTTTTTTTCTATAGAGTCTGCTTTAAAAATAATTATATTTGTCTGTACCTCCTTGGTAAAATCAAAATAAGTCAATATATACAAGGCAAATAATTGTTATTGTCATGACAGAGAGGACTTTTTATTATTCCTTTATGAGACCTGATACATATAGCCAGTAATAATTATCGTGGAAATACAATATGAGGATACATTTAGATTACATTGTATTAGTGGATCAGAATATCTGAAGAAATGTTAATTAACTATTAAATCTAATACCTCGGATGTAAAGCAGTAATTAACAGCCTGTGTCTTTTGCTACTCTCCTTTCTTTACTCATTGACATTTTGTGACTCTTTTAATCATGTTTTTAAAGAAACCTGTTCTGTCAGTGCTCTTGAGGATAATACATTCTGGCAGATGGCTGGGATTTAAAAAAAAAATACAAAAACCATCAAAACCAACAGAAACTGTTAAAGTGGTTTTTTCTGTCTGTGTTTTCAGTGTGTGTCATGGAACATCATGGAAAATGACATGAGTGATAGGAACCTGATGTGATTCAGATGATTTTCAAAGGGAAAATTGTTCACATTCTCTGAAGATTTCTTCTGCTCTCCAGCAGCCCACAATATCTTTAAAAATAGCACATATTTTTACAAAGTGACGGGAAAGGTGCCAGAAGTGGAGGGGTTAAAATCTAAAACTTCTATAACTGTTCATAAAAAAACCAAAAGAAAACAAACCCCATTAAAAGTTTCCCGTCAGAATGGTGTCATTTCACAAAGAAAGTTTCCAGAAAAAAACTTTTTTAATTTTAAGGTTTTTTTCTGTTGGGCTGTTTTTGGCCGGGGTGGAATTAATTTTCTTCCCAGTGGCTGTTACAGGACTGTGTTTTGGATTTGTGGTGAGCATAGGGGTGATAATACAGAGGTTTTTTTGTTATTGCTGAGCAGGGCTTGCACACAGCCAAGTGCTTTGCTGCTTCTCCTATTGCCAGGCTGGGAAAGGCTGGGAGTGCTTGGGGGTTTAGAAGGAAACACAGCCAGGACAGGTGACCCCAATGACCAAAGGGATGTTCCAGACCAGGTGACATCACGCTCAGTGTATAAAGAAGAAGGAGGCAGGGAGACATTTGGAGTGATGGCATTTGTCTTCCCAAGTAACCATTATGTGTGACGGATCCCTGGCTGAACACCTGCCTGCCCGCCAAGCAGTGAATTAATTCCTTGTTTTTCTTTGCTTGTGTGTACAGTTTTTGCTTTCCCTATTAAACTGTTTTTATCTCAACCCATGACTTTTCTCACTTTTACTGTTCTGATTCTCTCCCCAGTCCCACTGCTGAGGGAGTGAATGAGTGGCTGCAAGTGGCTTGGGGTTAAACCATGGCATCTGCTTTGGTAAAATTTTGTTTAGAACAAATTTTTGCTTTTCAGCACCAAAGACTAGAAAATGAATTATGTATTTCCAACATACCTTTGGGGGGGGAGTATTTTTGAAATATAGTTTGGTTTATAGGTTTATGTTTTAATGGAGAACAACTTCTTAAAACACTTTCCCAAAACTTTTACTTTCATAGCATTTCTACACTTTTCAGATCAAGTTTGAGGAAAAAAAGGAATAAGACAGCAAGAAAAAGCTATTTCTATATGTATTCTAGTACAGAAAGTGTGACATTTTTTATTTTCATATAATAATTTTCTTTTAGGTCACAAAGTATCTTCTAATAAAAATATAAATGTGTATATAGATACACATATGTGCATTCACTCTGTTCTAGCACATCAAACTCCTGGTTGACATATCAGCTATAATTACTGTGCCAAAAAAGCATGATTTTTAACAACTTTCAAAGTTCTTGAACAGGACAATATGGTGTTTATGTACTGATTGTATTTTTGTTCTACAGTTAACAAAACTGGAGTCAAGCTATAACTGGTAAAGAAAAACAAAACCTTAATTACAGACACACAATCAGAAAACTTCCTGATTTCTGACTTACAGTCTAAGTTCCTAAATCATTATGATTCCTTCTTTAAAGTGCATTTTATTAGCAAAATTAGATATCTGGTGTATATATATATATTGTTTCATTAAAAAAAAACCCCTTATATTAATTTTTGATAATACTTTTTATTTGTTTTTTATGGATACTAAATATACTGAATAGGATATTCTTTTCAAAAATATGCTTAGGAACATATCAGATAGCTACTTTTACTGGTTTGGGAGTGAAAGAAAGCATTTCAGTAATTTCTCTGAAAGCTTCTGTTGAACTCCCTCATTGAAATAAGAGACCTAGATGAGCAAAGTGTGATGTGAAAACCAGAGACAGAGGGACAGAAGGTGACATGAATGAGGAATTTTGTGAAAGAAAAGCCACCCTGGAACAGGTTAGAAAGTGCTAGTAGGAAATTGCTTTGAAGGAAGAATTATAGCCAAGAAACTCTTCAAAACAATGTATGAACACTGACACCAGTGAGTCATGTTCAGCATTTCCTGCCTTCTGGCTTATTTTTAACTTCTGTCTGGAAAAACTTGATCACAGGTACTTCCAGGGTTATATCTTGTGGTAAGTTTGAGAACATCAGCTGTGTTCCTTCATAGATGTGATAGATATGGATAGTGCTAGCTAGAGTGTAGGATAGATTTGTGATTAAACAGGCAGCCATGTCCCAGTTCTGATGTTCTTGCCATCAGCACAGAAATGACCAGAATGGTCACTGGCAAAACAAGCATCCCAGATCTCTCCTTTGAATTTAACCCTCCTCAAAGACTCATATTTTGTAATAATGGTATCCATTACACTTGTGAAACAATCATGCTGTTGCTAAGCACAAACGAGGTTGGTTTAATTCCACAATTCGCTTATCTAATGCTGCAGATTCTTTAAGTTATTTCTAAATGTTCATTCACCTTTTTCTTTCTTTTTTTTTTTTTTAACCCTTGCAGATGAGAATTTGAGAGGAGCCCAGGCTGGAGCAGGTTTGCTGGCAGAGCTTGTCACCTCACGTGGGACTCACGCTGGAGTAGCCTGTTCCTGAAGGATCAATCCTGTGGAAAGGGATCTGTGTTGGATGAGTTGGTGAAAATCTGTGGCTCAAGGACAGGACTCTTTCTGGAGAAGTTCATGGAC
Organism: Ammospiza nelsoni; assembly: GCF_027579445.1. NCBI lineage: Eukaryota > Metazoa > Chordata > Aves > Passeriformes > Passerellidae > Ammospiza > Ammospiza nelsoni. The sequence goes on along the minus strand of NC_080669.1, from coordinate 82,757,338 downwards.
AGCTGACTCCATGAACTCCATTACTGAGGGGAAGGAGACAGAGCACACGAAAAAAGGAAGGGTTGAGGGCAAGGTTTCTAAAATTTGTTTTTGTTCTCATAATTGTGCTCTGATTATCTTAGGAATAAACTCAATATCCCCAAGGTGAGTCAGTTTTGCCTGTGAGGGTATTTGGTGACTGATATCTCTCTGTTTTTATCTCAACTCATGAAATTTTTGTAATATTTTCTCTCCCCTCTCTACTTGTGGAGGGGAATGACAAAATGGTCCTGAGTGCCCGGCACCCAGCCTGGGTCAAATCCCTGGATACCTATATTTAAGTTAGTTAATATAAAGTCAAATGAATTCAGCTTAATGGGAACACCACAGTGGGGTATATGATGGCATGAATCAGATCTAATACCAAAGGAATATTTTCGTTGCTAAAATAATCATTTGAAGAGTGCTTCAATAAAAAAGGAGATACATAAAAACTAGTAACATCTCTGTTTGTAAATGAATCACATAAGAAAAAACCCGATGAGGAGAAAGAACATAAAAATGATACGTAAATACAATTTTGCTGCAATTTTAACCATACAGTATTGAACAAACAATAAAATATTTTCAGATTAATGCATTTATCTTGCTTCATGTTTGAGAGACACCTTTTCTCTATAGGGATATATTTTTCTCTTAAAGATGCACATTTCTTCAGAGATATGTTTTTGGAACTTAGGCTCACAGTTGATCATTCTGGTCATACTAACTCTATTTCTGGTCTAGCACCGAAAGAAAGACACTGCTATACTTAACAGAAGAAAGCTCTTTCTGGCAACAACCTTCAGGGCTCCTACATGCGTTAAACTGTCCTGCTCCGACACTCAAAGAAGAAAAGTAATCAATAAATTTGCTGGGCTGGTTGTTATGCAATCTGGTGTCCGGACATCATACAGCGATCATGCTGAGAACTCATCGCTCAGCTGACACCTCTGGGGGCTGCCAGGGCCATCCATCCCCCCGATGAGCTCATATCAACCACGCATTTTCCTGACAAATGCAGTTTCCCAACAAGGCCCACTGAAGTCCTCAGCAAAAATGGGCGCACAAAGGGATTTTTCTTGTTTTTTTGTTTTTTTGTTTTTTTTTGTCAGAACAATGGATGAAGCGTCATTCTTTCCCTCTTGCTTCTGTGTATCCTTCTTTAAAAAAAAAAATCTCCGGGAATCTAACCAAGTATATTAATGAAAAAATAAAATTCTTGTTGTTTTGTTTTTTTTTTTAATGAAGAGGAACTGCATCGCACTTGAAAGAAATATGTAAGAAGTAGATCATAAAACATTTCATGTATGTGAAATCTCTGTGAAATACATCACAAGCCTAAAACTCAGTTTTAAAAGCGCTTACTATATGATCAATACTATTAGTGATGTATCAGTGATAACTGAGGTATTTTTCTAAGGTATGACTTACAGTCACTGATAATAATCTGTGAATTATTCTACAGAAAAAAAAATATAGAGATTCCTGAGATTCCTGAAAATAAAGGGGGGGGGGGGGGTGGGCAGGGGCAGTGGGGGAAGAACAAAAATAAATGTCTCTGCACAGGAAACTTGGAAAATCTTCCCCCAGAAGACACTCCCCAGTAACATTTACCTACATTCAGTTTTTCAAGGGAAAATCTGCACTTCACACACTGAGTTCCTCTTTGTCTTTAGATCATCAGATTAGAAAGGTCTGAGGTTTGGAGGGCTTAGTGGTTTTTATTTGTGTTGTGGTTGCTATTGTTATTTTCCCCCTCCCCTTTGTTTTCTTTATTTTGAATGTGAATACCTTGATATTATTAAACAGGGACTACCAGATGTGGTAGCAATTGAAGGTGTCACCCATCACAGAACTTCATCACTTACATAAATATATTTACATAATGACTAGTACTGGAAAAAAATTTATTGATAAAAGAGTCATACAGGATTTAACAAAATATTTTGCATAAGGTTTCAAAATTCCCCAAAGGAAAGCCCTGAAAGGAACTATGAAATAGCTTTGTTAAAATGATGACTCTAAACACTTTATTTTATTTTTAATAAAAGGAAGATTAGAGCCATTCAACCCATTTCCATGTATTCTAGGCTTTGATCAGCTATGTAAGACAAGGAATGACTTTACTGTTAATGTTTTTTTCTTTGCTAAGAACTGTTTGAGAAACTATATATACCTGACCTTGTTTCTAAATTCTAGCTGGGGGAAAATGGTATTTTGGCTTCTTTATTGTTTGGCTCAAACACTTAAAGATCTGTATTTTAAAATTAAATACGTGCAAAGCCTCATATTACCTCCAGTTTCCCTAAGAAATTAGAAATGAACTTTTAAAATAATTTTTCTTCTTTTATTCACAGTAATTCCTCATGTGTTAAGATCAGCTCTTCCCTACAGCTATAACCTAATCGGCATGCAGAGTTCTGATTATGAAATACAAGCAATTTGAGGAAAATCTTAATGTAATTTGCATTAGCAATTCTAGTTACTGGCTAAGGACTCTAAGATGGTTCTTTGAAAAAAAAAAAGGAATAGCATTTCTCTCTGCTGTGCGCTTGAGTTTTACTTTTATTCTGCTTGTGGAGCATGCAGGAACACTGCAAATTTCAGAGGGTATTTAAACCCAGAGGAAGACAGTAAAATTAAAACTGTGGATGGGGGAAGACCTTGTGTGCAAAAATGTACTGATTTAGCCAGAGTCAATATCAAGTGAATACATACTTGGGACATAATTGGGAACACTAACTGTCCCAGTAATAAAGATGTTGGTAAACTTCAAATTATTTCATTCTCGATGATGATTTCCCTAAGATCTCTGCTAATATTGAAAACTCTTAGCTTTGATATAGTGACTGCTCCATGTATAACAAAAAAACCCTGTGCAAAACTACACAAAAAAACACAAACAAGGAAAAAAAACCAAAACAGCCAAACAAAAAACCACCTCCACCCTAAAAAGGCTCCCTTTTTTGGCAATTCCTTTTATACCCTTTTATGCATTCCCTCTCCCAGATTTAAATTTCTATGAATCCTTTGCTGCAATGGCAAATCTGCTTCAAGTAAGACTGATTAAATGAAATTACTCAGGCTTCTGACCCACGACAAATTTCATGAGCTGCAATTTTTCTAGTGGTTCAGCTGTGAGTACAATCTGATTGGCTGTAATTTAACTTTATAGTGCCTTCTCCCTCCTGTCCCCATTAAAAATAGGAAAGTGCAGTGGCACTTTGATTAAAACAAAAAATAGAAGGTATGGAAAAAAGAGCAGAGAGATCTAGAGGGGGATGGGAGGGAGGGAGGAAGGAAGTGTGGAAGGAAGTGGTGGAAGTGGCAAAAGGAAGTGGCAAAAGGAAGTGGCGGAAGGAAGGAAGTGGCGGAAGGAAGTGGCGGGAAGGAAGTGGCGGAAGGAAGTGGCGGAAGGAAGTGGCGGAAGGAAGTGGCGGAAGGAAGTGGCGGAAGGAAGTGGCGGAAGGAAGGAAGGAAGGAAGGAAGGAAGGAAGGAAGGAAGGAAGGAAGGAAGGAAGGAAGGAAGGAAGGAAGGAAGGAAGGAAGGAAGGAAGGAAGGAAGGAAGGAAGGAAGGAAGGAAGGAAGGAAGTGGCGGAAGGAAGGAAGGAAGTGGCGGAAGGAAGGAAGTGGCGGAAGGAAGGAAGGAAGTGGCGGAAGGAAGGAAGTGGCGGAAGGAAGTGGCGGAAGGAAGTGGCGGAAGGAAGTGGCGGAAGGAAGTGGCGGAAGGAAGGAAGGAAGGAAGGAAGGAAGGAAGGAAGGAAGGAAGTGGCGGAAGGAAGGAAGGAAGTGGCGGAAGGAAGGAAGGAAGTGGCGGAAGGAAGGAAGTGGCGGAAGGAAGGAAGGAAGTGGCGGAAGGAAGGAAGGAAGTGGCGGAAGGAAGGAAGTGGCGGAAGGAAGTGGCGGAAGGAAGTGGCGGAAGGAAGTGGCGGAAGGAAGTGGCGGAAGGAAGTGGCGGAAGGAAGTGGCGGAAGGAAGTGGCGGAAGGAAGGAAGGAAGGAAGGAAGGAAGGAAGGAAGGAAGGAAGTGGCGGAAGGAAGGAAGTGGCGGAAGGAAGTGGCGGAAGGAAGTGGCGGAAGGAAGGAAGTGGCGGAAGGAAGTGGCGGAAGGAAGGAAGGAAGTGGCGGAAGGAAGGAAGTGGCGGAAGGAAGGAAGGAAGTGGCGGAAGGAAGGAAGGAAGTGGCGGAAGGAAGGAAGTGGCGGAAGGAAGTGGCGGAAGGAAGTGGCGAAGGAAGGAAGTGGCGGAAGGAAGTGGCGGAAGGAAGGAAGTGGCGGAAGGAAGTGGCGGAAGGAAGGAAGGAAGGAAGGAAGGAAGGAAGGAAGAAGGAAGTGTCGGAAGGAAGTGTCGGAAGGAAGTGTCGGAAGGAAGGAAGTGTCGGAAGGAAGTGTCGGAAGGAAGTGTCGGAAGGAAGTGTCGGAAGGAAGGAAGGAAGGAAGGAAGGAAGGAAGGAAGGAAGGAAGGAAGGAAGGAAGGAAGGAAGGAGAGAGGAAGAAAGAGAGAGAGGAAGTGGAAGGCAACTTGGGAAAAGAAAGAAAAAAAAAGAAAAAAGAAAAAGGAAGAAAGAAAAGAAAAGAAAAGAAAAGAAAAGAAAAGAAAAGAAAAGAAAAGAAAAGAAAAGAAAAGAAAAGAAAAGAAAAGAAAAGAAAAGAAAAAGAAAAGAAAAGAAAAGAAAAGAAAAGAAAAGAAAAGAAAAGAAAAGAAAAGAAAAGAAAAGAAAAGAAAAGAAAAGAAAAGAAAAGAAAAGAAAAGAAAAGAAAAGAAAAGAAAAGAAAAGAAAAGAAAAGAAAAGAAAAGAAAAGAAAAGAAAAGAAAAGAAAAGAAAAGAGAGAAAAGAAGGAAAAATTTAAAAGCTTTAAGAGTTTTGTTTGTTGGTTTTTTTGGGTTTTTTTTTTTTTTTGTTTTCTCAATATACTTTAAAACTTTTTAATTTTGAAAGTAGAAAGAAATAGGTAACAAAATTTCCTGTATGATACAAGTTATTTCCTGGGCTCAGGTTTTCACCCACAGGATGTGACCACATTCAGAACAGTGTTTAAGGCAGCTTCTTTCTACCCAGACGTACTGTTTTGACTTGATTTATTTTGTTTTGTTATGTTTTGGTTTGTTTTTCCTGGGAAAAAAATATCTTCTTAGTGCTCCTATGAGTAGGTTTTGGCTTCTGGAACCTTTGTCAGAAGTTTACAGAGGCTTGTGATTTTGCACCTTTCATCATTTAGTTCTTATGGACAATACAAATGTAAGTGATTAATTCAGCATAATATAGATTTGCAATATACTGTTTTACAGAAGAAAAAAGAGGTGGACAAATACTTGACCAACCAATTTCTGTTTCCAAAGGCTCTATTTTTTTTTTTTATAAAAAACATAGATGAGATAGAGCCTGTGGGGCACATGCTTACCACAATATCTATCAACTGGTTGCATCAATAACATATTTTTGATCTGATTACTCTTTGTGCATCCTAATCACAAGAGATTCTGCTTCCTGTGGAGTTTCATTACCAAATCCCCTTTGCAGAGGGTACCTGGATTCAGGAGAACTCCAAGTGTTACCCATCCTGCACAAAACTGCCTTAGTGCTGTGTGAAACTCTGTCCAACTGTTATGAGAGGAGCACTTTGTGTCCTTCTCATGTCAGCCTCTTGATAATGCATTTCCTAAGAAGCTGATCATCTTCTCACTCTCGTCTGGAAAGTGGAGAGACCGTCGAGAACAGTGTCTAATTTTACACATCCATAGTGCATAGATGTTCACAGCTATGATAGTTTCTTGCATAAGGAACAAATAATCATTTGTGGTTTAGATATATTCTCATATATTTGAATATTGACTGCAAAAGTGTGTCCTAGAGTTACCAGCTCAGATGCAGAATTCAGTCAGATGAATACCATCCTACTTCCCCCAGAGACTGAGAAAATCTGATTTGCTAATGCTTCCTGTCCAGTTTGATCCAACCATATGTTAACCAAACAAAGCAAAATAAACCACATCCAAACCAAAATGAAACATAACTGAGCTACACTAAAACAACAATCTTCACAGAAGTGTGTACTTCTTTGCTGGAAAAAGAAATAAATGTGTCTATTCTCACAAATGTTCTCCTTCAGACATGCTCCAAGCAGCCCACACAGCATTTAAAATTATCATTCTTTCCTAGATTCTGATGCCTTGCAGCTCTATTGATACCTTACAGAGTGGTCACAATGGCAGCATCTATGGAATACACTGAAGTGTACCAGGAGATGAAATATCGGTAGTTGGGGTTTTTAACCCTCTAAATTGGAAAGGCATGGAAGTTATTGGTATGAAGGTCCCCATAGAAAAAACCCCTGAACAGTTAGTTCATTTTAGTGTCTAAATGCCACTTTGAATGTTTAATATGTATTAAAACAAAAATTTAATAAGGATTACGAAAAAATGCCAAAAATAAAACAATTACTGCAAATTTAAATATGCACAAGTTTCACCTCATAATGATGCGCACAAAAAATTGTATTTAGCTGTTTTCAAAATTGATACTCTTCCATTTCTAGGGACATTCATATTTCAAAACTAGATAACTATAGAACTGAATAGGAGAACAACCATATAACAATTCCACGACGTATATAGTATTTAAATACAAAAAATATTATTTATAGAGGAAGGCTTGAAAACCTATATATTAAATGAGAAAAGGACAAAAGTTAGGGTTTTTAAAAATACCATTGCTTACACTTCCAGGGATGAAATAGCTGGTTTTTTTCAGAATTAAAAAAAAAAATTAAAAAAATTAGCTCCTCCAGTTCTATTAAACTGATATGTGTTTATATCATCTTTTAATCAGTCATCTGTGTACCTTCTCATAAGTGTCTAAATACACTTTGCAGGAGAGGATGTTGGAAATAAGGGAACCCCAAGTTGTTAAATTAATTTTTATAAATCTACTCTAAGCTGCTATGGGAAAAAGAAAAGGTGGATAATTTTAACATGTGAAAATTATTATAATAATTGGGTGCAATATGTTGAAAAGATAGAAAACCACATAAGATCGTGTAGAAAATGTCTTTGAAGACACGCTCTGATAAGACTTTCTTCCAGCCTGACAAAATGTTCTGTGCATATCTAGATAATTATCACTATAATTATCTAAGCACAGATCACAGATCATAACACCTCTCCCAAAATCCTCTATATTCAGAAAGCTGGGAAAAAAAGAGTTTATCAACAGACAAGTTTAAAGAGCACAATGGATGGATACTCCTTTTTCAAGGATGCAAAAAGTTTTAGACCCCAGGTATATTGGTTTAAAACCCTTGAAAATAAGATGTCACAGCAACACAAGGTTTTCTGATAAAAATAAAATATTATTCTTACATATTATGTAGCAATTGCTCCCATAAAGGGTGAGATTTTCCAGACCTACTGCATAAATATTATATGAAGGTTGACTTATTGCAAAGAGATCCATTTATTGAACTGAAAATTTCTTATCAATGAATTCTGTATAATAACACTGTATCCTTTCTTTCTTTCTTTCTTTCTTTATTTCTTTCTTTCTTTCTTTCTTTCTTTCTTTCATTCCTTCTTTCTTTCTCTCTTTCTTTCTTCCTTCCTTCCTTCCTTCCTTCCTTCCTTCCTTCCTTCCTTCCGACACTTCCTTCCGACACTTCCTTCCGACACTTCCTTCCGACACTTCCTTTCCGACACTACCTTCCGACACTTCCTTCCGACACTTCCTTCCGACACTTCCTTCCGACACTTCCTTCCTTCCTTCCTTCCTTCCTTCCTTCCTTCCTTCCTTCCTTCCTTCCTTCCTTCCTTCCGACACTTCCTTCCGACACTTCCTTCCTTCCTTCCCTTCCTTCCTTCCTTCCTTCCTTCCTTCCTTCTCTTCCGACACTTCCTTCCGCCACTTCCTTCCGCCACTTCCTTCAGCCACTTCCTTCCGCAACTTCCTTCCTTCCGCCACTTCCTTCCGACACTTCCTTCCAACACTTCCTTCCTTCCTTCCTTCCTTCCTTCCTTCCTTCCTTCCTTCCTTTCCTTCCTTCCTTCCTTCCTTCCTTCCTTCCTTCCTTCCTAAACTTCTTCCTTCCGACACTTCTTTCCTTCCTTCCTTCCTTCCTTCCTTCCTTCCTTCTTCCTTCCTTCCTTCCTTCCTTCCTTCCTTCCTTCCTTCCGACACTTCCTTCCGACACTTCCTTCCGACACTTCCTTCCGACACTTCCTTCCGACACTTCCTTCCGCCACTTCCTTCCGCCACTTCCTTCCTTCTTCCTTCCTTCCTTCCTTCCTTCCTTCCTTCCTTCCTTCCTTCCTTCCTTCCGACACTTCCTTCCTTCTTCCTTCCTTACTTCCTGCCTTCCTTCCTTCTTTCCTTCCTTCCGCCACTTCCTTCCGACACTTCCTTCCTTCCTTCCTTCCTTCCTTCCTTCCTTCCTTCCTTCCTTCCTTCCGACACTTCCTTCCGACACTTCCTTCCGACACTTCCTTCCGACACTTCCTTCCTTTCCGACACTTCCTTCCTGACACTTCCTTCCGACACTTCCTTTATTCCTTCCGACACTTCCTTCCGACACTTCCTTCCAACACTTCCTTCCGACACTACCTTCGACACTTCCTTCCGACACTTCCTTTCTTCCTTCCTTCCTTCCGACACTTCCTTCCGACACTTCCTTCCGAAACATCCTTCCTTCTGACACTTCCTTCCGACACTGCCCTACCTTCCTTCCGACACTTCCTTCCGACACTTCCTTCCGACACTTCCTTCCGACACTTCTTTCCTTACTTCCGACACTTCCTTCCGACACTTCCCTCCTTCCTTCCTTCCGACACTTCCTTCCTTCCTTCCTTCCTTCCTTCCTTCCTTCCTTCTTCGACACTTCCTTCCGACACTTCCTTCCGACACTTCCTTCCGACACTTCCTTCCGACACTTCCTTCCTTCCTTCCGACACTTCCTTCCTTCCGCTCCTTCCTTCCGCGACTTCCTTCCTTCCTTCCTTCCTTCCTTCCTTCCTTCCTTCCTTCCTTCCTTCCTTCCTTCCTTCCTTCCGACACTTCCTTCCGACACTTCCTTCCTTCCTTCCTTCCTTCCTTCCTTCCTTCCTCCTTCCTTCCTTCCTTCCTTCCTTCCGACACTTCCTCCCGACACTTCCTTCCTTCCTTCCTTCCTTCCTTCCTTGCTTCCTTCCTTCTTCCTTCCATCCTTCCTTCCTTCCTTCCTTCCTTCCTTCCTTCCGACACTTCCTTCCATCGTTCCTTCCGACACTTCCTTCCGACACTTCCTTCCAACACTTCATTCCGACACATCCTTCCCGACACTTCCTTCCGACACTTCCCTCCCTCCTTCCTTTCGACACTTCCTTCCGACATTTCCTTCCGACACTTCCCTCCTTCCGACACTTCCTTCCTTCCTTCCTTCCTTCCTTCCTTCCTTGCTTCCTTCCTTCTTCCTTCCTTCCTTCCTTCCTTCCTTCCTTCCTTCCTTCCTTCCTTCATTCCTTCCTTCCATCGTTCTATCCGACACTTCCTTCCTATCTTCCTTCCGCCACTTCCTTCCTTCCGACACTTCCTTCCTTCCCGCCACTTCCTTCCTTCCGACACTTCCTTCCGACACTTCCTCCCGACACTTCCTTCCGACATTCCTTCCGACACTTCCTTCCTTCCGTCCTTCTGACACTTCCTTCCGACACTTCCTTCCGACACTTCCTTCCGACACTTCCTTCCCTTCCGACACTTCCTTCCGAACACTTCCTTCCGACACTTCATTCCTTCCGACACTTCCTTCCGACACTTCCTTCCGACACTTCATTCCTTCCTTCCTTCCTTCCTTCCTTCCTTCCTTCCGACACTTCCTTCCGACACTTCCTTCCGAAACTTCCTTCCGACATTTCCTTCCGACACTTCCTTCCTTCCTTCCGACACTTCCTTCCTGCCTCCTTCCTTCTATCCTTCCTTCCGCACTTCCTTCCGACACTTCCTTCCTTCCGACACTTCCTTCTTCCGACACTTCCTTCCGACACTTCCTTCCGACACTTCCTTCCGACACTTCCTTCCTTCCTTTCAACACTTCCTTCCTTCCGACACTTCTTCCTTCCGACACTTCCTTCCTTCCGCTCCTTCCCTTCCGCGACTTCCTTCCTTCCTTCCTTCCTGCCTTCCTTCCTTCCGACACTTCCTTCCGACACTTCCTTCTGACACTTCCTTCCTTCCTTCCTTCCTTCCTTCCTTCCTTCCTTCCTTCCTTCCTTCCTTCCTTCCTTCCGACACTTCCTTCCGACACTTCCTTCCGACACTTCCTTCCGACACTTCCTTCCGACACTTCCCTCACCTCCTTCCTGTCGACACTTCCTTCCCACATTCCCTTCCGACACTTCCCTCCCTTCCGACACTTCCTTCCTTCCTTCCTTCCTTCCTTCCTTCCTTCCTTCCTTCCTTCCTTCCTTCCTTCCTTCCTTCCTTCCTTCCTTCCTTCCTTCCTTCCTTCTTCCTTCCTTCCTTCCTTCCTTCCTTCCTTCCTTCCTTCCTTCCTTCCATCGCTCCTTCCGACACTTCCTTCCGACACTTCCTTCCAACACTTCCTTCCGACACATCCTTCCGACACTCCCTTCCGACTCTTCCCTCCCTCCTTCCGTTTCGACACTTCCTTACGACATTTCCTTCCGACACTTCCTCCCTTCCTTCCTTCCTTCCTTCCTTCCTTCCTTCCTTCCTTCCTTCCTTCCT
>NC_080669.1:82615085-82632635 GCF_027579445.1 Ammospiza nelsoni | reverse complement strand
CCTTCATTCCTTCCTTCCTTCCGCCACTTCCTTCCGCCACTTCTTTCCTACACTTCCTTCCTTCCGACACTTCCTTCCTTCCTTCCGACACTTCCTTCCGTCCGACACTTCCTTCCGACACTTCCTTCCGACACTTCCTTCTGACACTTGTTTTTCCTTCTTTCCGACACTTCGTTCCGACACTTCGTTTCCGACACTTCCTTCCTTCCTTCCGACACTTCCTTCCGACACTTTCTTCCGACACATCCTTCCTTCCTTCCGATACTTCCTTCCGACACTTCCTTCCTTCCGACACTTCCTTCCTTCCTTCCTTCATTCCTTCCGACACTTCCTTCCGACACTTCCTTCCGACATTTCCTTCCGACACTTCCTTCCTTCCTTCCTTCCGACACTTCCTTCCGACACTTCCTTCCGACACTTCCTTCCAACACTTCCTTCCTTCCTTCCTTCCTCCCTTCCTTCCTTCCTTCCTTCCGACACTTCCTTCTGACACTTCCTTCCGACACTTCCTTCCGACATTTCCTTCCTTCCTTCCTTCCTTCCTTCCTTTCTTCCTTCCGCCACTTCCTTCAGCCATTTCCTTCTGCCACTTCCTTCCGCCACTTCCTTCCTTCCTTCCTTCCTTCCTTCCTTCCTTCCTTCCTTCCTTCCTTCCTTCCTTCCTTCCTTCCTTCCTTCCTTCCTTCCATCCTTCCGACACTTCCTTCCGACACTTCCTTCCGACACTTCCTTCCGACACTTCCTTCTGACACTTCCTTCCGACATTCCTTCCGACACTTCCTTCCTTCCTTCCTTCCGACACTTCCTTCCGACACTTCCTTCCGACAATTCCTTCCGACACTTCCTTCCTTCCGACACTTCGTTCCGACACTTCCTTCCTTCCTTCCTTCCGACACTTCCTTCCGACACTTCCTTCCGACATTTCCTTCCGACACAGCCTTCCTTCCTTCCTTCCGACACTTCCTTCCTTCCTTCCTTCTTTCCTTCCTTCCTTCCTTCCTTCCTTCCTTCCTTCCTTCCTTCCTTCCTTCCTTCCTTCCTTCCTTCCTTCCTTCCTTCTTTCCATCCTTCCTTCCTTCCTTCCGACACTTCCTTCCGACACTTCCTTCCGACACTTACTTCCGACACTTCCTTCCGACACTTCCTTCCGACACTTCCTTCCGACACTTCCTTCTGACACTTCCTTCCGACAATTCCTTCCGACACTTCCTTCCTTCCGACACTTCATTCCGACACTTCCTTCCGACACTTCCTTCCTTCCTTCCGACACTTCCTTCCGACAGTTCCTTCCGACATTTACTTCCGACACATCCTTCCTTCCTTCCTTCCTTCCTTCCTTCCTTCCTTCCTTCCCTTCCTTCCTTCCTTCCTTCCTTCCTTCCTTCCTTCCTTCCTTCTTTCCGACACTTCCTTCCGCCACTTCCTTCCGACACTTCATTCCTTCCGACACTTCCTTCCTTCCGACACTTCCTTCCGACACTTCCTTCCGACATTTCCTTCCGACACTTCTTTCCGACACTTCCTTCCGACACTTCCTTCCTTCCGACATTCCATCCGACACTTCCTTCCGACACTTCCTTCCGACATTTCCTTCCTTCCTTCCGACACTTCCTTCCAACACTTCCTTACTTCCGACACTTCCTTCCTTCCTTCCGACACTTCCTTCCGACACTTCCTTCCGACACTTCTTTCCGACACTTCCTTCCGACACTTCGTTCCGACACTTCATTCCTTCCTTCCTTCCTTCCTACACTTCCTTCCGACACTTCCTTCCGCCACTTCCTTCCTTCCGCCACATCCTTCCTTCCCTCCTTCCTTCCTTGTTCCTTCCGACACTTCCTTCCGACACTTCCTTCTGACACTTCCTTCCTTCCTTCCTTCCTTCCTTCCTTCCTTCCTTCCTTCCGACACTTCCTTCCGACACTTCCTTCCGACACTTCCTTCCGACACTTCCGTCCTTCCTTCCGACACTTCCTTCCGACACTTCCGTCCATCCTTCCGACACTTCCTTCCCTTCCTTCCTTCCTTCCTTCCTTCCTTCCTTCCTTCCTTCCTTCCTTCCTTCCTTCGTTCCTTCCTTCCTTCCTCCCTCCCTCCCTCCCTCCCTCCCTTTCTTCCGACACTTCCTTCCGACACTTCCTTCCGACACTTCCTTCTGACACTTCCTTCCTTGTGACACTTCGTTCCGACACTTCGTTCCGACACTTCCTTACGACACTTCCTTCCGACAGTTCCTTCCTTCCTTCCGACACTTCTTTCCGACAGTTCCTTCCGACATTTCCTTCCGACACATCCTTCCTTCCTTCCTTCCTTCCTTCCTTCCTTCCTTCCTTCCTTCCTTCCTTCCTTCCTTCCTTCCTTCCTTCTTCCTTCCTTCCTTCTTCCGACACTTCCTTCCGCCACTTCCTTCCGACACTTCATTCCTTCCGACACTTCCTTCCTTCCGACACTTCCTTCCGACACTTCTTTCCGACACTTCCTTCCGACACTTCCTTCCTTCCGACACTTCCATCCGACACTTCCTTCCGACACTTCCTTCCGACACTTCCTTCCTTCCTTCCGACACTTCCTTCCGACACTTCCTTACTTCCGACACTTCCTTCCTTCCTTCCGACACTTCCTTCCGACACTTCCTTCCGACACTTCTTTCCGACACTTCCTTCCGACACTTCGTTCCGACACTTCATTCCTTCCTTCCTTCCGACATTTCCTTCCGACACTTCCTTCCGCCACTTCCTTCCTTCCGCCACATCCTTCCTTCCCTCCTTCCTTCCTTGTTCCTTCCGACACTTCCTTCCGACACTTCCTTCTGACACTTCCTTCCTTCCTTCCTTCCTTCCTTCCTTCCTTCCTTCCTTCCGACACTTCCTTCCGACACTTCCTTCCGACACTTCCTTCCGACACTTCCGTCCTTCCTTCCGACACTTCCTTCCGACACTTCCGTCCTTCCTTCCGACACTTCCTTCCGACACTTCCTTCCTTCCTTCCTTCCTTCCTTCCTTCCTTCCTTCCTTCCTTCCTTCCTTCCTTCCTTCCTTCCTTCCTTCCTTCCGTCCTTCCTCCCTCCCTCCCTCCCTCCCTCCCTCCCTCCCTCCCTCCCTCCCTTTCTTCCGACACTTCCTTCCGACACTTCCTTCCGACACTTCCTTTCTTGACACTTCCTTCTTTTGACACTTCGTTCCGACACTTCGTTCCGACACTTCATTCCTTCCTTCCGACACTTCCTTCCGACACTTTCTTCCGACACATCCTTCCTTCCTTCCGATACTTCCTTCCGACACTTCCTTCCTTCCGACACTTCCTTCCTTCCTTCCTTCCGACACTTCCTTCCGACATTTCCTTCCGACACTTCCTTCCTTCCTTCCTTCCGACACTTCCTTCCGACACTTCCTTCCGACACTTCCTTCCTTCCTTCCTTCCTTCCTTCCTTCCTTCCTTCCTTCCTTCCTTCCTTCCTTCCTTCCTTCCGACACTTCCTTCTGAATCTTCCTTCCGACACTTCCTCCTGACATTTCCTTCCTTCCTTCCTTCCTTTCTTCCTTCCGCCACTTCCTTTAGCCATTTCCTTCTGCCACTTCCTTCCGCCAATTCCTTCCGCCACTTCCTTCCTTCCGCCACTTCCTTCCTTCCGCCACTTCCTTCCTTCCGCCACTTCCTTCCTTCCTTCTTTCCTTCCTTCCTTCCTTCCTTCCTTCCTTCCTTCCTTCCTTCCTTCCTTCTCTTCCTTCCTTCCTTCCGACATTTCCTTCTGACACTTCCTTCCGACACTTCGTTCCGACACTTCCTTCCGACACTTGCTTCCTTCCGACACTTCCATCCTTCCTTCCTTCCTTCCTTCCGACACTTCCTTCCTTCCTTCCTTCCTTCCTTCCTTCCTTCCTTCCTTCCTTCCTTCCGACACTTCCTTCCTTGCGACACTCCCTTCCCTCCTTCTGACACTTCCTTCCGATACCTCCTTCCGACAATTCCTTCTGACACTTCCTTCCGACACTTCCTTCCTTCCTTCCTTCTGACACTTCGTTCCGACACTTCCTTCCTTCCTTCCTTAATTCCTTCCTTCCTTCCTTCCTCCGCCCCTTCCTTCCTTCCGACACTTCCATCCGACACTTCCTTCTGATACTTCCTTCCTTCCTTCCTTCCTTCCTTCCTTCCTTCCTTCCTTCCTTCCTTCCTTCCTTCCGACATTTCCTTCTGACACTTCCTTCCGACACTTCGTTCCGACACTTCCTTCCGACACTTCCTTCCTTCCGACACTTCCATCCTTCCTTCCTTCCTTCCTTCCGACACTTCCTTCCTTCCTTCCTTCCTTCCTTCCTTCCTTCCTTCCTTCCTTCCTTCCTTCCTTCCTTCCTTCCTTCCTTCCTTCCTTCCTTCCTTCCTTCCTTCCTTCCTTCCTTCCGAAACTTCCTTCCGACACTTCCTTCCTTCCTTCCTTCCTTCCTTCCTTCCTTCCTTCCTTCCTTCCTTCCGAAACTTCCTTCCGACACTTCCTTCCGACACTTCCTTCCGACACTTCCGTCCTTCCTTCCGACACTTCCTTCCGACACTTCCGTCCTTCCTTCCTTCCATCCTTCCGACACTTCCTTCCTTCCTTCCTTCCTTCCTTCCTTCCTTCCTTCCTTCCTTCCTTCCTTCCTTCCTTCCTTCCTTCCTTCCTTCCTTCCTTCCTTCCTTCCTTCCTTCCTTCCTTCCTTCCTTCCTTCCTATCTTCCTTCCTTCCTTCCGTCCTTCCTCCCTCCCTCCCTCCCTCCCTCCCTCCCTCCCTCCCTTTCTTCCGACACTTCCTTCCGACACTTCCTTCCGACACTTCCTTCTGACACTTCCTTCCTTTTGACACTTCGTTCCGACACTTCGTTCCGACACTTCATTCCTTCCTTCCGACACTTCCTTCCGACACTTTCTTCCGACACATCCTTCCTTCCTTCCGATACTTCCTTCCGACACTTCCTTCCTTCCGACACTTCCTTCCTTCCTTCCGACACTTCCTTCCGACATTTCCTTCCGACACTTCCTTCCTTCCTTCCTTCCGACACTTCCTTCCGACACTTCCTTCCGACACTTCCTTCCGACACTTCCTTCCTTCCTTCCTTCCTTCCTTCCTTCCTTCCTTCCTTCCTTCCTTCTTCCTTCCTTCCTTCCTTCCTTCCGACACTTCCTTCTGAATCTTCCTTCCGACACTTCCTCCTGACATTTCCTTCCTTCCTTCCTTCCTTTCTTCCTTCCGCCACTTCCTTTAGCCATTTCCTTCTGCCACTTCCTTCCGCCAATTCCTTCCGCCACTTCCTTCCTTCCGCCACTTCCTTCCTTCCGCCACTTCCTTCCTTCCTTCTTTCCTTCCTTCCTTCCTTCCTTCCTTCCTTCCTTCCTTCCTTCCTTCCTTCCTTCCTTCCTTCCTTCCTTCCTTCCTTCCTTCCTTCCTTCCTTCCATCCTTCCGACACTTCCTTCCGACACTTCCTTCCGACACTTCCTTCCGACACTTCCTTCTGACACTTCCTTCCGACATTCCTTCCGACACTTCCTTCCTTTCTTCCTTCCGACACTTCCTTCCGACACTTCCTTCCGACAATTCCTTCCGACACTTCCTTCCTTCCGACACTTCGTTCCGACACTTCCTTCCGACACTTCCTTCCTTCCTTCCTTCCGACACTTCCTTCCGACACTTCCTTCCGACATTTCCTTCCGACACATCCTTCCTTCCTTCCTTCCTTCCTTCCTTCCTTCCTTCCTTCCTTCCTTCCTTCCTTCCGACACTTCCTTCCGACACTTCATTCCGACACTTCCTTCCGACATTTCCTTCCGACACTTCCTTCCTTCCTTCCTTCTGACACTTCGTTCCGACACTTCCTTCCTTCCTTCCTTAATTCCTTCCTTCCTTCCTTCCTTCCGCCCCTTCCTTCCTTCCGACACTTCCATCCGACACTTCCTTCTGATACTTCCTTCCTTCCTTCCTTCCTTCCTTCCTTCCTTCCTTCCTTCCTTCCTTCCTTCCTTCCGACATTTCCTTCTGACACTTCCTTCCGACACTTCGTTCCGACACTTCCTTCCGACACTTCCTTCCTTCCGACACTTCCATCCTTCCTTCCTTCCTTCCTTCCGACACTTCCTTCCTTCCTTCCTTCCTTCCTTCCTTCCTTCCTTCCTTCCTTCCTTCCTTCCTTCCTTCCTTCCTTCCTTCCTTCCTTCCTTCCTTCCTTCCGACACTTCCTTCCTTGCGACACTCCCTTCCCTCCTTCTGACACTTCCTTCCGATACCTCCTTCCGACAATTCCTTCTGACACTTCCTTCCTTCCGACACATCCTTCCTTCCTTCCGACACTTCCTTCCTTCCGACACTTCCTTCCGACACTTCTTTCCTTCCTTCCGACACTTTCTTCCTTCCGACAATTCCTTCCCTCCTTCCTTCCGTCCTTCCTTCCTTCCTTCCGACACTTCCTTGGGACACTCCCTTCCTTCCTTCTGACACTTCCTTCCGACACTTCCTTCCGACAATTCCTTCCGACACTTCCTTCCGACAATTCCTTCCGACACTTCCTTCCTTCCGACACTTCCTTCCTTCCTTACGACACTTCCTTCCTTCCGACACTTCCTTCCGACACTTCTTTCCTTCCTTCCGACACTGTCTTCCTTCCGACAATTCCTTCCTTCCTTCTGACACTTCCTTCCGACACTTCCTTCCGACACTTCCTTCCGATACTTCCTTCTTTCCGACACTTCCTTCCTTCCCAAACTTCCTTCCTTCCTTCCTTCCTCCTTCCTTCCTTCCTTCCTTCCTTCCTTCCTTCCTTCCTTCGTTCCTTCCTTCCTTCCGCCACTTCCTTCCGCCACTTCCTTCCGCACTTCCTTCCGCCACTTCCTTCCGCTACTTCCTTCCTTCCTTCCTTCCGCCACTTCCTGTCTTTCCGACACTTCCTTCCTTCCTTCCGACACTTCCTACCGTCCGACACTTCCTTCCGCCACTTCCTTCCGCCACTTCCTTCCTTCCGCCACTTCCTTCCATCCGCCACTTCCTTCCTTCCGCCACTTCCTTCCTTCCTTCCTTCCTTCCTTCCTTCCTTCCTTCCTTCCTTCCTTCCTTCCTTCCTTCCTTCCTTCCTTCCATCCTTCCGACGCTTCCTTCCGACACTTCCTTCCGACACTTCCTTCCGACACTTCCTTCTGACACTTCCTTCCGACATTCCTTCCGACACTTCCTTCCTATCTTCCTTCCGACACTTCCTTCCGACACTTCCTTCCGACAATTCCTTCCGACACTTCCTTCCTTCCGACACTTCGTTCCGACACTTCCTTCCGACATTTCCTTCCGACACATCCTTCCTTCCTTCCGACACTTCCTTCCTTCCTTCCTTCCTTCCTTCCTTCCTTCCTTCCTTCCGACACTTCCTTCCGACACTTCCTTCTGACACTTCCTTCCGACATTCCTTCCGACACTTCCTTCCTTCCTTCCTTCTGACACTTCCTTCTGACACTTCCTTCCGACAATTCCTTCCGACACTTCCTTCCTTCCGACCATTCGTTCCGACACTTCGTTCCGACACTTCCTTCCGACACTTCCTTCCTTCCTTCCGACATTTCCTTCCGACACATCCTTCCTTCCTTCCTTCCTTCCTTCCTTCCTTCCTTCCTTCCGACACTTCCTTCCGACACTTCATTCCGACACTTCCTTCCGACATTTCCTTCCGACACTTCCTTCCTTCCGACACTTCCTTCCTTCCTTCTGACACTTCGTTCCGACACTTCCTTCCTTCCTTCCTTCCTTCCTTCCTTCCTTCCTTCCTTCCTTCCTTCCGCCCCTTCCTTCCGCCCCTTCCTTCCTTCCGACACTTCCATCCGACACTTCCTTCTGATACTTCCTTCCTTCCTTCCTTCCTTCCTTCCTTCCTTCCTTCCTTCCTTCCTTCCTTCCTTCCTTTCTTCCTTCCGACATTTCCTTCCGACACTTCCTTCCTTCCTTCCTTCCGACACTTCCTTGGGACACTCCCTTCCTTCCTTCTGACACTTCCTTCCGACACTTCCTTCCGACAATTCCTTCCGACACTTCCTTCCGACAATTCCTTCCGACACTTCCTTCCTTCCGACACTTCCTTCCTTCCTTACGACACTTCCTTCCTTCCGACACTTCCTTCCGACACTTCTTTCCTTCCTTCCGACACTTTCTTCCTTCCGACAATTCCTTCCTTCCTTCTGACACTTCCTTCCGACACTTCCTTCCGACACTTCCTTCCGATACTTCCTTCTTTCCGACACTTCCTTCCTTCCCAAACTTCCTTCCTTCCTTCCTTCCTCCTTCCTTCCTTCCTTCCTTCCTTCCTTCCTTCCTTCGTTCCTTCCTTCCTTCCGCCACATCCTTCCTTCCGTCACTTCCTTCCGCCACATCCTTCCTTCCGCCACTTCCTTCCGCCACTTCCTTCCGCCACTTCCTTCCGCCACTTCCTTCCGCTACTTCCTTCCTACCTTCCGCCACTTCCTGTCTTTCCGACACTTCCTTCCTTCCTTCCGACACTTCCTACCGTCCGACACTTCCTTCCGCCACTTCCTTCCGCCACTTCCTTCCTTCCGTCACTTCCTTCCATCCGCCACTTCCTTCCTTCCTTCCTTCCTTCCTTCCTTCCTTCCTTCCTTCCTTCCTTCCTTCCTTCCTTCCTTCCTTCCTTCCTTCCTTTCTTCCTTCCTTCCATCCTTCCATCCTTCCGACACTTCCTTCCGACACTTCCTTCCGACACTTCCTTCCGACACTTCCTTCTGACACTTCCTTCCGACATTCCTTCCGACACTTCCTTCCTTTCTTCCTTCCGACACTTCCTTCCGACACTTCCTTCCGACAATTCCTTCCGACACTTCCTTCCTTCCGACACTTCGTTCCGACACTTCCTTCCGACATTTCCTTCCGACACATCCTTCCTTCCTTCCGACACTTCCTTCCTTTCTTCCTTCCTTCCTTCCTTCCTTCCTTCCTTCCTTCCTTCCGACACTTCCTTCCGACACTTCCTTCTGACACTTCCTTCCGACATTCCTTCCGACACTTCCTTCCTTCCTTCCTTCTGACACTTCCTTCTGACACTTCCTTCCGACAATTCCTTCCGACACTTCCTTCCTTCCGACCATTCGTTCCGACACTTCGTTCCGACACTTCCTTCCGACACTTCCTTCCTTCCTTCCGACATTTCCTTCCGACACATCCTTCCTTCCTTCCTTCCTTCCTTCCTTCCTTCCTTCCTTCCGACACTTCCTTCCGACACTTCATTCCGACACTTCCTTCCGACATTTCCTTCCGACACTTCCTTCCTTCCGACACTTCCTTCCTTCCTTCTGACACTTCGTTCCGACACTTCCTTCCTTCCTTCCTTCCTTCCTTCCTTCCTTCCTTCCTTCCTTCCTTCCTTCCTTCCTTCCTTCCTTCCTTCCGCCCCTTCCTTCCGCCCCTTCCTTCCTTCCGACACTTCCATCCGACACTTCCTTCTGATACTTCCTTCCTTCCTTCCTTCCTTCCTTCCTTCCTTCCTTCCTTCCTTCCGACATTTCCTTCCGACACTTCCTTCCGACACTTCCTTCCGACACTTCCTTCCTTCCGACACTTCCATCCTTCCTTCCTTCCTTCCTTCCTTCCTTCCTTCCTTCCTTCCTTCCTTCCTTCCTTCCGACACTTCCTTCCTTCCTTCCTTCCTTCCTTCCTTCCGACACTTCCTTCCTTGCGACACTCCCTTCCTTCCTTCTGACACTTCCTTCCGATACTTCCTTCCGACAATTCCTTCTGACACTTCCTTCCTTCCGACACTTCCTTCCTTCCTTCCGACACTTCCTTCCTTCCGACACTTCCTTCCGACACTTCTTTCCTTCCTTCCGACACTTTCTTCCTTCCGACAATTCCTTCCCTCCTTCCTTCCGTCCTTCCTTCCTTCCTTCCGACACTTCCTTGGGACACTCCATTCCTTCCTTCTGACACTTCCTTCCCACACTTCCTTCCGACAATTCCTTCCGACACTTCCTTCCTTCCGACACTTCCTTCCTTACGACACTTCCTTCCTTCCGACACTTCCTTCCGACACTTCTTTCCTTCCTTCCGACACTTTCTTCCTTCCGACAATTCCTTCCTTCCTTCTGACACTTCCCTCCGACACTTCCTTCCGACACTTCCTTCCGACACTTCCTTCTTTCCGACACTTCCTTCCTTCCCAAACTTCCTTCCTTCCTTCCTTCCTCCTTCCTTCCTTCCTTCCTTCCTTCGTTCCTTCCTTCCTTCCGCCACATCCTTCCTTCCGTCACTTCCTTCCGCCACATTTCCTTCCGCCACTTCCTTCCGCCACTTCCTTCCGCCACTTACTTCCGCCACTTCCTTCCGCTACTTCCTTCCTTCCTTCCGCCACTTCCTGTCTTTCCGACACTTCCTTCCTTCCGCCACTTCCTTCTTTCCTTCCATCCGCCAATATCTTCCTTCCTTCCTTCCATCCACCACTTCCTTCCTTCCTTCCTTCCTTCCTTCCTTCCTTCCTTCCTACACTTCCTTTCTTCCGACACTTCCTTCCTTCCGACACTTCCTTCCTTCCTTCCGACACTTCCTTCCTTCCTTCCTTCCTTCCTTCCTTCCTTCCTTCCTTCCTTCCTTCCTTCCTTCCGACACTTCCTTCCGACACTTCCTTCCGACACTTCCTTCCGACACTTCCTTCCGACACTTCCTTCTTACACTTCCTTCCGACCTTTCCTTCCTTCCTTCCTTCCTTCCTTCCTTCCTTCCTTCCTTCCTTCCTTCCTTCCTTCCTTCCTTCCTTCCTTCCTTCCTTCCTTCCGACACTTCCTTCCGACACTTCCTTCCTACACTTCCTTCCTACACTTCCTTCCTTCCTACCTTCCTTCCTTCCGCCACTGCCTTCTTTAGCCACTTCCTTCCTTCCTTCCGCCACTTCCTTCCTTCCTTCCGCCACTTCCTTCCATCCTTCCACCACTTCCTTCCGCCACTTCCTTCCGCCACTTCCTTCCGCCACTTCCTTCCTTCCTTCCGCCACTTCCTTTCTTTCCGACACTTCCTTCCTTCTGCCACTTCCTTCCTTCCATCCGCCAATTACTTCCTTCCTTCCTTCCATCCACCACTTCCTTCCTTCTTTCAGACACTTCCTTCCGACACTTCCTTCCTTCCGACACTTCCTTCCTTCTTTACGACACTTCCTTCCTTCCGACACTTCCTTCCTTCCTTCCGGCACTTCCTTCCGTCCGACACTTCCTTCCGACACTTCCTTACGACACTTCCTTATGACACTTCCTTCCTTCCTTCCCTCCTTCCTTCCTTCCTTCCTTCCGACACTTCCTTCCTTCTTTCCGGCACTTCCATCCTTCCGACACTTCCTTCCTTCCTTCCTTCCTTCCTTCCTTCCTTCCTTCCTTCCTTCCTTCCTTCCTTCCTTCCTTCCTTCCTTCCTTCCTTCCTTCGTTCCGACACTTCCTTCCTTCCTTCCTTCCTTCCTTCCTTCCTTCCTTCCGACACTTCCTTCCGACACTTCCTTCCGACACTTCCTTCCGACACTTCCTTCCGACTCTTCCTTCCGACATTTCCTTCCTTCCTTCCTTCCTTCCTTCCTTCCTTCCTTCCTTCCTTCCTTCCGACACTTCCATCCGACACTTCCTTCTGATACTTCCTTCCTTCCTTCCTTCCTTCCTTCCTTCCTTCCTTCCTTCCTTCCTTCCGACACTTCCTTCTGACACTTCCTTCCGACACTTCCTTCCGACACTTCCTTCCGACACTTCCTTTCTTCCGACAATTCCTTCCTTCTTTCCGACACATCCTTCCTTCCGACACTTCCTTCCTTCCTTCCTTCCTTCCTTCCTTCCTTCCTTCCTTCCGACACTTCCTTCCTTCCGACACTTCCTTCCTTCCTTCCGACACTTCCTTCCGACACTTCCTTCCGACACTTCCTTCCGACACTTCCTTCCGACACTTCTTTCCTTCCTTCCGACACTTTCTTTCTTCCGACACTTCCTTCCTTCCGCTCCTTCCTTCCAAGACTTCCTTCCTTCCTTCCTTCCTTCCTTCCTTCCTTCCTTCCTTCCTTCCTTCCTTCCTTCCTTCCTTCCTTCCTTCCTACCTTCCTTCCTTCCTTCCGACACTTCCGACACTTCCGACACTTCCGACACTTCCGACACTTCCTTCCGACACTTCCTTCCGACACTTCCTTCCGAAACTTCTTTCCGACATTTCCTTCCGTCCTTCCTTCTTTTCCTTCCTTCCTTCCTTCCTCCCTTCCTTCCTTCCTTCCTTCCTTCCTTCCTTCCTTCCTTCCTTCCTTCCTTCCTTCCTTCCTTCCTTCCTTCCTTCCTTCCTTCCTTCCTTCCTTCCTTCCTTCCTTCCATCCACCACTTCCTTCCTTCCTCCCTTCCTTCCTTCCTTCCTACCTTCCTTCCTTCCTTCCTTCCTTCCTTCCTTCCGACACTTCCTTCCTTCTTTCCGGCACTTCCATCCTTCCTTCCTTCCTTCCTTCCTTCCTTCCTTCCTTCCTTCCTTCCTTCCTTCCTTCCTTCCGACACTTCCTTCCTTCCGACACTTCCTTCCTTCCGACACTTCCTTCCTTCCGACACTTCCTTCCATCCTTCCTTCCTTCCTTCCGACACTTCCTTCCTTCCGACACTTCCTTCCTTCCTTCCTTCCTTCCTTCCTTCCTTCCTTCCTTCCGACACTTCCTTCCGTCACTTCCTTCCGACACTTCCTTCCGACACTTCCTTCCTTCCTTCCGACACTTCCTTCCGACACTTTCTTCCTTCCTTCTTTCCTTCCTTCCTTCCTTCCTTCCTTCCTTCCTTCCTTCCTTCCTTCCTTCCTTCCTTCCTTCCTTCCTTCCTTCCTTCCTTCCTTCCGACACTTCCATCCGACACTTCCTTCTGATACTTCCTTCCTTCCTTCCTTCCTTCCTTCCTTCCTTCCTTCCTTCCTTCCTTCCGACACTTCCTTCCTTCTTTCCGGCACTTCCATCCTTCCTTCCTTCCTTCCTTCCTTCCTTCCTTCCTTCCTTCCTTCCTTCCTTCCTTCCTTCCTTCCTTCCTTCCTTCCTTCCTTCCTTCCTTCCGACACTTCCTTCCTTCCGACACTTCCTTCCTTCCGACACTTCCTTCCTTCCGACACTTCCTTCCATCCTTCCTTCCTTCCTTCCGACACTTCCTTCCTTCCGACACTTCCTTCCTTCCTTCCTTCCTTCCTTCCTTCCTTCCTTCCTTCCTTCCTTCCTTCCTTCCTTCCTTCCTTCCGACACTTCGTTCCGACACTTCCTTCCGACATTTCCTTCCGACACATCCTTCCTTCCTTCCGACACTTCCTTCCTTTCTTCCTTCCTTCCTTCCTTCCTTCCTTCCTTCCTTCCTTCCGACACTTCCTTCCGACACTTCCTTCTGACACTTCCTTCCGACATTCCTTCCGACACTTCCTTCCTTCCTTCCTTCTGACACTTCCTTCTGACACTTCCTTCCGACAATTCCTTCCGACACTTCCTTCCTTCCGACCATTCGTTCCGACACTTCGTTCCGACACTTCCTTCCGACACTTCCTTCCTTCGTTCCGACATTTCCTTCCGACACATCCATCCTTCCTTCCTTCCTTCCTTCCTTCCTTCCTTCCGACACTTCCTTCCGACACTTCATTCCGACACTTCCTTCCGACATTTCCTTCCGACACTTCCTTCCTTCCGACACTTCCTTCCTTCCTTCTGACACTTCGTTACGACACTTCCTTCCTTCCTTCCTTCCTTCCTTCCTTCCTTCCTTCCTTCCTTCCGCCCCTTCCTTCCGCCCCTTCCTTCCTTCCGACACTTCCATCCGACACTTCCTTCTGATACTTCCTTCCTTCCTTCCTTCCTTCCTTCCTTCCTTCCTTCCTTCCTTCCTTCCTTCCTTCCGACATTTCCTTCCGACACTTCCTTCCGACACTTCCTTCCGACACTTCCTTCCTTCCGACACTTCCATCCTTCCTTCCTTCCTTCCTTCCTTCCTTCCTTCCTTCCTTCCTTCCTTCCTTCCTTCCTTCCTTCCTTCCTTCCTTCCTTCCTTCCTTCCTTCCGACACTTCCTTCATTGCGACACTCCCTTCCTTCCTTCTGACACTTCCTTCCGATACTTCCTTCCGACAATTCCTTCTGACACTTCCTTCCTTCCGACACTTCCTTCCTTCCTTCCGACACTTCCTTCCTTCCGACACTTCCTTCCGACACTTCTTTCCTTCCTTCCGACACTTTCTTCCTTCCGACAATTCCTTCCCTCCTTCCTTCCGTCCTTCCTTCCTTCCTTCCGACACTTCCTTGGGACACTCCATTCCTTCCTTCTGACACTTCCTTCCCACACTTCCTTCCGACAATTCCTTCCGACACTTCCTTCCTTCCGACACTTCCTTCCTTACGACACTTCCTTCCTTCCGACACTTCCTTCCGACACTTCTTTCCTTCCTTCCGACACTTTCTTCCTTCCGACAATTCCTTCCTTCCTTCTGACACTTCCCTCCGACACTTCCTTCCGACACTTCCTTCCGACACTTCCTTCTTTCCGACACTTCCTTCCTTCCCAAACTTCCTTTCTTCCTTCCTTCCTCCTTCCTTCCTTCCTTCCTTCCTTCGTTCCTTCCTTCCTTCCGCCACATCCTTCCTTCCGTCACTTCCTTCCGCCACATCCTTCCTTCCGCCACTTCCTTCCGCCACTTCCTTCCGCCACTTACTTCCGCCACTTCCTTCCGCTACTTCCTTCCTTCCTTCCGCCACTTCCTGTCTTTCCGACACTTCCTTCCTTCCGCCACTTCCTTCTTTCCTTCCATCCGCCAATATCTTCCTTCCTTCCTTCCATCCACCACTTCCTTCCTTCCTTCCTTCCTTCCGACACTTCCGACACTTCCGACACTTCCGACACTTCCGACACTTCCTTCCGACACTTCCTTCCGACACTTCCTTCCGAAACTTCTTTCCGACACTTCCTTCCTTCCTTCCTTCTTTTCCTTCCTTCCTTCCTTCCTCCCTTCCTTCCTTCCTTTCTCCTTCCTTCCTTCCTTCCTTCCTTCCTTCCTTCCTTCCTTCCTTCCTTCCTTCCTTCCTTCCTTCCTTCCTTCCTTCCTTCCTTCCTTCCTTCCTTCCTTCCATCCACCACTTCCTTCCTTCCTCCCTTCCTTCCTTCCTTCCTACCTTCCTTCCTTCCTTCCTTCCTTCCTTCCTTCCGACACTTCCTTCCTTCTTTCCGGCACTTCCATCCTTCCTTCCTTCCTTCCTTCCTTCCTTCCTTCCTTCCTTCCTTCCTTCCTTCCTTCCTTCCTTCCTTCCTTCCTTCCTTCCTTCCGACACTTCCTTCCTTCCGACACTTCCTTCCTTCCGACACTTCCTTCCATCCTTCCTTCCTTCCTTCCGACACTTCCTTCCTTCCGACACTTCCTTCCTTCCTTCCTTCCTTCCTTCCTTCCTTCCGACACTTCCTTCCGTCACTTCCTTCCGACACTTCCTTCCGACACTTCCTTCCTTCCTTCCGACACTTCCTTCCGACACTTTCTTCCTTCCTTCTTTCCTTCCTTCCTTCCTTCCTTCCTTCCTTCCTTCCTTCCTTCCTTCCTTCCTTCCTTCCTTCCTTCCTTCCTTCCTTCCTTCCTTCCTTCCTTCCTTCCTTCCTTCCTTCCTTCCTTCCTTCCTTCCTTCCTTCCGACACTTCCATCCGACACTTCCTTCTGATACTTCCTTCCTTCCTTCCTTCCTTCCTTCCTTCCTTCCTTCCTTCCTTCCTTCCTTCCGACACTTCCTTCCTTCCTTCCTTACTTCCTTCCAACACTTTCTTCCTTGCGACACTCCCTTCCTTCTTTCTGACACTTCCTTCCGACACTTCCTTCCGACACTTCCTTCCGACACTTCCTTGCTTGCGACACTTATTTCCTTCCTTACGACACTTCCTTCCTTCCGACACTTCCTTCCGACTCTTCTTTCCTTCCTTCCGACACTTCCTTCCTTCCTTACTACACTTCCTTCCTTCCGACACTTCCTTCCGAGACTTCTTTCTTTCCTTCCGACACTTCCTTCCTTCCTTCCTTCCTTCCTTCCTTCCTTCCTTCCTTCCTTCCTTCCTTCCTTCCTTCCTTCCTTCCGACACTTCCTTCCTTGCGACACTCCCTTCCTTCTTTCTGACAATTCCTTCCGACACTTCCTTCCGACACTTCCTTCCGACACTTCCTTGCTTGCGACACTTATTTCCTTCCTTACGACACTTCCTTCCTTCCGACACTTCCTTCCGACTCTTCTTTCCTTCCTTCCGACACTTCCTTCCTTCCTTACTACACTTCCTTCCTTCCGACACTTCCTTCCTTCCTTCCGGCACTTCCTTCCTTCCGACACTTCCTTCCGACACTTCCTTGCTTGCGACACTTATTTCCTTCCTTACGACACTTCCTTCCTTCCGACACTTCCTTCCGACTCTTCTTTCCTTCCTTCCGACACTTCCTTCCTTCTTTACGACACTTCCTTCCTTCCGACACTTCCTTCCTTCTTTCCGGCACTTCCTTCCGTCCGACACTTCCTTCCGACACTTCCTTACGACACTTCCTTACGACACTTCCTTCCTTCCTTCCCTCCTTCCTTCCTTCCTTCCTTCCGACACTTCCTTCCTTCTTTCCGGCACTTCCATCCTTCCGACACTTCCTTCCTTCCTTCCTTCCTTCCTTCCTTCCTTCCTTCCTTCCTTCCTTCCTTCCTTCCTTCCTTCCTTCGTTCCGACACTTCCTTCCTTCCTTCCTTCCTTCCTTCCTTCCTTCCTTCCTTCCTTCCTTCCGACACTTCCTTCCGACACTTCCTTCCGACACTTATTTCCGACATTTCCTTCCGACTCTTCCTTCCGACATTTCCTTCCTTCCTTCCTTCCTTCCTTCCTTCCTTCCTTCCTTCCTTCCTTCCTTCCTTCCGACACTTCCATCCGACACTTCCTTCTGATACTTCCTTCCTTCCTTCCTTCCTTCCTTCCTTCCGACACTTCCTTCTGACACTTCCTTCCGACACTTCCTTCCGACACTTCCTTCCGACACTTCCTTTCTTCCGACAATTCCTTCCTTCTTTCCGACACATCCTTCCTTCCGACACTTCCTTCCTTCCTTCCTTCCTTCCTTCCTTCCTTCCTTCCGACACTTCCTTCCTTCCGACACTTCCTTCCTTCCTTCCGACACTTCCTTCCGACACTTCCTTCCGACACTTCCTTCCGACACTTCCTTCCGACACTTCTTTCCTTCCTTCCGACATTTTCTTTCTTCCGACACTTCCTTCCTTCCGCTCCTTCCTTCCAAGACTTCCTTCCTTCCTTCCTTCCTTCCTTCCTTCCTTCCTTCCTTCCTTCCTTCCTTCCTTCCTACCTTCCTTCCTTCCTTCCGACACTTCCGACACTTCCGACACTTCCGACACTTCCGACACTTCCTTCCGACACTTCCTTCCGACACTTCCTTCCGAAACTTCTTTCCGACACTTCCTTCCTTCCTTCCTTCTTTTCCTTCCTTCCTTCCTTCCTTCCTTCCTTCCTTCCTTCCTTCCTTCCTTCCTTCCTTCCTTCCATCCACCACTTCCTTCCTTCCTCCCTTCC
>NC_080669.1:82605085-82607585 GCF_027579445.1 Ammospiza nelsoni | reverse complement strand
ACTCTTCCTTCCGACATTTCCTTCCTTCCTTCCTTCCTTCCTTCCTTCCTTCCTTCCTTCCTTCCTTCCTTCCTTCCTTCCGACACTTCCATCCGACACTTCCTTCTGATACTTCCTTCCTTCCTTCCTTCCTTCCTTCCTTCCTTCCTTCCTTCCGACACTTCCTTCTGACACTTCCTTCCGACACTTCCTTCCGACACTTCCTTCCGACACTTCCTTTCTCCCGACAATTCCTTCCTTCTTTCCGACACATCCTTCCTTCCGACACTTCCTTCCTTCCTTCCTTCCTTCCTTCCTTCCTTCCTTCCTTCCGACACTTCCTTCCTTCCGACACTTCCTTCCTTCCTTCCGACACTTCCTTCCTTCCGACACTTCCTTCCTTCCGACACTTCCTTCCGACACTTCCTTCCGACACTTCCTTCCGACACTTCCTTCCTTCCGACACTTCCTTCCTTCCTTCCTTCCTTCCTTCCTTCCTTCCTTCCTTCCGACACTTCCTTCCGACACTTCCTTCCGACACTTCCTTCCGACACTTCCTTCCGACACTTCCTTCCGACACTTCCTTGCTTGCGACACTTATTTCCTTCCTTACGACACTTCCTTCCTTCCGACACTTCCTTCCGACTCTTCTTTCCTTCCTTCCGACACTTCCTTCCTTCTTTACGACACTTCCTTCCTTCCGACACTTCCTTCCTTCCTTCCGGCACTTCCTTCCGTCCGACACTTCCTTCCGACACTTCCTTACGACACTTCCTTACGACACTTCCTTCCTTCCTTCCCTCCTTCCTTCCTTCCTTCCTTCCTTCCGACACTTCCTTACGACACTTCCTTACGACACTTCCTTCCTTCCTTCCCTCCTTCCTTCCTTCCTTCCTTCCTTCCTTCCTTCCTTCCGACACTTCCTTCCTTCTTTCCGGCACTTCCATCCTTCCGACACTTCCTTCCTTCCTTCCTTCCTTCCTTCCTTCCTTCCTTCCTTCCTTCCTTCCTTCGTTCCGACACTTCCTTCCTTCCTTCCTTCCTTCCTTCCTTCCTTCCTTCCTTCCGACACTTCCTTCCGACACTTCCTTCCGACACTTCCTTCCGACACTTCCTTCCGACTCTTCCTTCCGACATTTCCTTCCTTCCTTCCTTCCTTCCTTCCTTCCTTCCTTCCTTCCTTCCTTCCTTCCTTCTTCCTTCCTTCCTTCCTTCCTTCCTTCCTTCCGACACTTCCATCCGACACTTCCTTCTGATACTTCCTTCCTTCCTTCCTTCCTTCCTTCCTTCCTTCCTTCCTTCCTTCCTTCCTTCCTTCCGACACTTCCTTCTGACACTTCCTTCCGACACTTCCTTCCGACACTTCCTTCCGACACTTCCTTTCTTCCGACAATTCCTTCCTTCTTTCCGACACATCCTTCCTTCCGACACTTCCTTCCTTCCTTCCTTCCTTCCTTCCTTCCTCCCTTCCGACACTTCCTTCCTTCCGACACTTCCTTCCTTCCTTCCGACACTTCCTTCCGACACTTCCTTCCGACACTTCCTTCCGACACTTCCTTCCGACACTTCTTTCCTTCCTTCCGACACTTTCTTTCTTCCGACACTTCCTTCCTTCCGCTCCTTCCTTCCAAGACTTCCTTCCTTCCTTCCGACAGTTCCTTCCTTCCTTCCTTCCTTCCTTCCTTCCTTCCTACCTTCCTTCCTTCCTTCCGACACTTCCGACACTTCCGACACTTCCGACACTTCCGACACTTCCTTCCGACACTTCCTTCCGACACTTCTTTCCGAAACTTCTTTCCGACACTTCCTTCCTTCCTTCCTTCCTTCCTTCCTTCCTTCCTTCCTTCCTTCCTTCCTTCCTTCCTTCCTTCCTTCCTTCCTTCCTTCCTTCCTTCCTTCCTTCCTTCCTTCCATCCACCACTTCCTTCCTTCCTCCCTTCCTTCCTTCCTTCCTTCCTTCCTTCCTTCCTTCCTTCCTTCCGACACTTCCTTCCTTCTTTCCGGCACTTCCATCCTTCCTTCCTTCCTTCCTTCCTTCCTTCCTTCCTTCCTTCCTTCCTTCCTTCATTCCTTCCTTCCGACACTTCCTTCCTTCCGACACTTCCTTCCTTCCTTCCTTCCTTCCGACACTTCCTTCCTTCCGACACTTCCTTCCTTCCTTCCTTCCTTCCTTCCTTCCTTCCTTCCTTCCTTCCTTCCTTCCGACACTTCCTTCCGTCACTTCCTTCCGACACTTCCTTCCGACACTTCCTTCCTTCCGACACTTCCTTCCGACACTTTCTTCCTTCCTTCTTTCCTTCCTTCCTTCCTTCCTTCCTTCCTTCCTTCCTTCCTTCCTTCCTTCCTTCCTTCCTTCCTTCCTTCCTTCCGACACTTCCATCCGACACTTCCTTCTGATACTTCCTTCCTTCCTTCCTTCCTTCCTTCCTTCCGACACTTCCTTCCTTCCGACACTTCCTTCCTTCCTTCCTTACTTCCTTCCGACACTTTCTTCCTTGCTACACTCCCTTCCTTCTTTCTG
>NC_080669.1:82157585-82232585 GCF_027579445.1 Ammospiza nelsoni | reverse complement strand
AAGTTTATCCATTGTTGTTTCCAGGAAGAAAGACTGGACACACATCAGCAAATCTACATGTGAGATGTATTATAGGTAACCCCTAAAACCCACCACCACCACTTCCCCCCAGAAAAATACAAGACAAAGAGTCTTACATCTTGAAGTGAACTGTGAGGAACTTGAGATATTCTGAGCAGAAGAAGAACTAAAACACACTAATAATATAAAAAAAAAAATGCAAATGAACAATGAACTTCAGGAAAAATAAAATACAGCTTTGAGGGCTAGTTTCAGGGCACCTTCTAAAAAGACTCAAAATAACCTTCATCTGTTTGTATTTGAATTCTGAAGCATAAAAAATTTGTTTAAAATGGTGTTTACTGAATAAACGAGCTCCACTAGCAGCCACTGACTGCCAGAACAATTAATACTGTTCTTGTTAAGAGCTCTTGCTGGGAAAGGCCTTGGTTGCACCACATATAGCTCAGCTTGACTGCACTCACTTATAAATCCAGGCTGAACATGCTTTCCCCATTGCAAGGATCACGGTAAAATTCTATAGTTAATTTTATCCAGGAGGTGAAAGCAGACCATTTAACTATCCCTTCTGGTTTTCAAAGTAATGTGTTCCTTCTCTTATTTAAATCAGTAGGCACTTGTATTATGGACTTCAGCATAATTACCTGGTACATGCATGTTTCCCCCATCAACAGCACACTTCAAACACATTCAAGACTCTTTTCTTATGTCTGCAAGTCTTTATGACATGCTTTTTATTTCAATACCCCCATTAACAGACTGTGCAATGCATGTGAGAAATAGGTTAAAGAGGCTTTTTCCCCCCTCGGTCAGTTTATAAGGAACCAAACAAAAAATAAATGAGTCTTTACCAAGAGAAGTCACAAACATACTCAGTAAATTAACATACATCAGATGCTGAAAAAAAAAAAAAAAACAACAACCCAGCACATCAGCAATCAAGATCAAACAAGGATAAAGAAAGAGGATTGACAGGCTCTTTGTTATCTTTTAGAGAGGTAATTGCAGGTTTCCATATTGATAATATAATGGAACAGATTCCACTTTCAATAACTCTCTTAAAATCCAAGGTAACACTGTTGACTCCAGTGAAGTCATTCTGGATTTACACAGGCAGAAGGGAAGTAAATACATATTTTGACCTGATTGCAGTTTTTATCCTTTCATACATTCTAAAATATCTGTGGTATTTTCTCTCCTACAAACACTCACCCCATTTTTAAATTATCAGTGCAGAAAAAGCCAAAGGGTCATATGAGTGACCCTTTTCTGTATGACTGCATCTTTTAACGTTCACAAGGAATATCTTCACATGCTGCAAAATGACTTATTTTCATTTATGTTGTCGTAAAACCGGGATGTATTTCAATGACAAAGGATTTGGTCTTGTAAAAACTTTATCTGGCAGTAAGATCACACGTAAAGTCTCTTCCACACATCAATGGGATTGTTCGATAGCACCCTATTCCCTCAGAAACATTCATTATATTGGACTCCTTATATTAGCCCAGGGGCACACGCTGTTAAAAAGTAAAAAATGTGCCTGAATACCAATATCAGATTTTCTGTTAAACTGTGGCTCTTTAACTGTATACTCAGCAAATGGAGTACTTTTGTCAGGAAACAAAACTCACTTATGGAAGTTGAAAGGAAAGATCCCAGAAAACAAAAGAAGCAAATATGATTTAGAGGCTGCGTTTTCGTGGTTCAAGGCAAACGATCATGGCAGCTGTGAAAGCAAAACAGCAGGAACAGCACTTCCACTGGAAAAGGGGTGCTGGCACACAAAAAGGAAGGGCAAATCCCCATTACCCATTCAGGAAAAAGGTAAAATTCTATTCCACTGGGCTTTTTTTTCTCCTTTTAGCAAATTCCCATGTAAAAATTTGTGTCAATTTCAACAGTCTATGAGTTTTAAATATTTTCAGATCTCCTTTTTTTTTTCTCCTCAACTTCAGGGACTCGTCTTTTACTTTTAAAATGTACTGTTTATTCATATGGGATTTGTTTTGTTTTCTTTTGTTTTGCATTCTAACCATTAAAGCAGGTAACTGAAAGTAAGGACACTTGACTTTTATTCCCAAATCTATTCCTATTTCAAGCTGTCAATGGCTCTGTCCTTGTTTACCATACTGTAGGTAGAAATCCTAGTAGTTACCTACCTCAAAAATATTTCGTGCACTATAAGACTTAATTAATGTTTGCAAAGCAATTTGAGTACCATGGATAAAAGGCTTTCCTGCAAGGATACATTAATTGCTTTACAAGTAGTATCTTCTTTACCTGTGGTAGATTTTTACGCACTCTGTGTCTATAGGGTGTAGGAAATCTCAATCCTGTAAATCCTATAAAGAATCCATTCAAAGTCTTCGAATTAGGTAATATCCAAGAAGAAATGTGGAATAAATCTCGACTCCATAAAATAGGAGTGAGGTGAATCACAGACTGCATGTCCTGAGG
The DNA here is from genome assembly GCF_027579445.1 of Ammospiza nelsoni. NCBI lineage: Eukaryota > Metazoa > Chordata > Aves > Passeriformes > Passerellidae > Ammospiza > Ammospiza nelsoni. The sequence continues at coordinate 82,230,104 of NC_080669.1, read as the reverse complement.
AATCAGATACAGTGTAGTCAGCTCACTGATCTGTATCAACACATTAATGATTTATGTAGCTTTTACTTTACAACGCAGACATATCTAAAATAATCAGGTAGAGGCAGGCATTAAAAATTCACTGCATGGGTCATAAAATGATTAGTTATTCAAGTGACTTCAGATTTGTATTTCATTAAGGAATAATTTTAATTTACTTTTAAACAGTTTATATACAGACATTTAAGAACTCTTGGAGACTGATTATGCAGAATTCCCACTTTTATGCATTCAATATATTTAAGTCCCTTTTTTTCAAGCTGTTTTAATTTGTTTGAAAGCACATGGAAAAAATATGGCTGGATAATTTGGGGGGAGGGGGAAAACTCCTTTAATTTACAGAAAATGGTGGGTCTATTTTATTTGCATTTTTTATACATGCATGAAAGCTGAAAGATCAAAGGGGAGTCTGCTCTCCCTACTGATCCAGCCTGATTGTATCCCCCTCCCTCCCCATAACAAGCTCTCAACTTGGAGCTGATTGTAGCTTGGGTGTATTTAAGCAGCTGCATTCCACTCAGCTGCTGGAGATCTGGTTCCCTGCTTCATTGCAAGTGTTTATTTTCTACTGTCCTCCTTGATCACGTGCTGCAAAAATCTGTGAAACAATAGCAAGACTGGGGATAGTTTTCTCTTTCCCTTTCTTCTCTTTATTTTCTTTCTTTCTTTCTTTCTTTCTTTCTTCTCTTTCTTTCTTTCTTTCTTTCTTTCTTTCTTTCTTTCTTTCTTTCTTTCTTTCTTTCTTTCTTTCTTTCTTTCTTTCTTTCTTTCTTTCTTTCTTTCTTTCTTTTCTTTCTTTCTTTCTTTCTTTTCTTTCTTTCTTTCTTTCTTTCTTTCTTTCTTTCTTTCTTTCTTTCTTTCTTTCTTTCTTTCTTTCTTTCTTTCTTTCTTTCTTTCTTTCTTTCTTTCTTTCTTTCTTTCTTTCTTTCTTTTTCTTTCTTTCTTTCTTTCTTTCCTTTTTTTCCTCTTTGGCAATAAACATTTTCAAACATCTCCTGCAACTAAAAGAGCACAATTAAGTCAGAACCATTGCTGTTACCAGCTTTGCCCAGGCATCAGTCTAGCTCATCATGCAGGTAGCCTTTGTGTTCTGTTTTTTAACTATTTCTTTATTCACTTCCATGACTTATCCTGGATCCCTGTAGCTTTTAACTTAAACAGATGCCTGTCATGTGGAACTTTATTGAAGGCTTTCTGAAACTCCAGATAAATCATGCTGTATGCATTGACACTGTCAACCTTGTCTGCAACCTTCTCAAAGTCAGAAGAAGCCAGGCAGATTCCTGCCTTTTCCATATTCACTTTTTTTTTTTTTTTTTGTTGAGGAGATAGTGGGCCACACTCCTGGCTGATGTAAATTTCTGTATCTCCATAGAAATCAATGGAATTGTACCATTTTACACCCTGCCTTGCAAACCTTTGCCTTCTCTGACTGAACAAAGTTTCTATTTTTGATGCATGCTGTAAATGCCCAAGTTTAATGATGCAGTGAACATTTACTTAAAATATGGACCCTGACATACATAAGTTATCCACAGCAGATTAATACTCCTGCATCCGTGTTTTTCCCTTTTACTCCCAAAGCTGCTTAAAATGAGCTTTCCATTTCTTTTCCAAAAAAATGAACACCAGCACATCACAGCCAAAATTTTTGCAGGAGATGTTGGCCCATTGAGAAGCAACAGAATCATGTCACATCCAAGTCTGGTATGACTCAAATTGCATAATGGAGGGATATGCATTGCTTATAATCCTCTGCCAATTATATCACATGTATTTTTTTGGGAGAATTCACAGAATTTATTTGCACAGAGAGGACACGGATAATCACAGATTTTTCAGATCTCGTTGCTTTTGTGATCCTTTTTCTGTTTTCATTACTGAAATTCCCAGGAAAGAAAATTCACCTTCACTAACAGTTCGAATTTTAAACATGTTGAATTTTGTTTGCTGGATTTTTTTTTTTTCAGCAAAAGTATTTCCACCATTTTTGAGAAAACCTTAAGAGGTAACAATGTTAAAAAATGTAAAAAAAAAAAAAATTAAAAAAATCAGTTTCTGGACATTATCTACTTTGCTCCTTCTAGATCACTGATTTGAAATGCATTACTGGCAGGTTTTCTTCCTTTTCAAACCAGTAAGGATAACCAAATTTTCCTAAAGCCATTCTCACTTTTTCACAAGCAAATTTAATAACCAGGCACAATTCTTCATCTGCTTTGTTGAGCTGGATCCAAGACAGTCCCATCCTTGGTTTTCCTGGGAGCTGCACCTGCATTGCCAAGCTTTTGCTCTGCCCTGTATGGGCATGAAATCTTCTGTTCCATTCTGCCTTTGGCTGGGACATGGGTGTAATAACCCATGATGCTGCTCACTGCCCAGCAGAGCTGTGATCCTGGCATCCTCTCCTCACTGGTTCAAAGGCCTTTGCCCATTTCTGACATCTCATTTTGGAACAAAGAAAGTGGGAGTTGGAAGTAGACTGGAAGGAAAAGGATCCATGTACGGAGATGGAGGAAGCTGGTTTTGTCCGTGTCTCACAGTTTACTACCACGGTCTATGCTTCAGTGTGTCCATCTCATAGTTCTGTCTTCAGAGACTTATATAATCCATGACAGATGTTGCCATTATTCTTATTAGAAAGAAAATAAACATTTCTCATTATATTAGTGTCCTTGCTCTCACCCAGACTGTTTAATGACTCATGTGAGGAAGTGGTGTTAGGCCCATTTGTGTCGTCAATAATATTTGAAGGCACATCCTCAAGCACCCCAAGAATTCTGAAGGCAAGAGAGAGTTTCTCATGGATTTTATTTTCCTTTTATTGAGACCTGTGCTGAATAAGAGGAAAGTTGTCCACTGGTGAACTTTACAAACTGAGGGTTATCTCTTCATCGTCAGTGTTCCTTGAGTGTCATGTCAAGGGATTGAAATTTTAGAAGGTATCACAAGTGGAGTGCTGTGCCTCTGGCTCTCAACATCCATTGATCCTGACTGTGGCCTTCACAGACTTGGAACAAGTCATTAATATAGAAAATTTTGTCCTTATGACTGAAAAAACAACAACCCCAATCCATAAAATTTTGTAAACATGGATACCCATTTCTTGCCGCAACCCAGATAAACTACAATCCCTCAAATAGTTTGAGAAGCCCAGTACCATTTTGCTCACCAAACAAGAGAAGCATTAGCATCCTTGTCATATCTATTCCTGGATTTTTTTTCTTTTAAGGCATTCAGGCATCGGTAATGGCCAACAGCAACAAGCAACAGTATTAAATTCAGTGCTGGACAAAGTCATAGCTTTTCCAATATCATTTTTATCTGGGTAAATTCCAGTGTCAGAAAATCTGTCTTACTGAAAGCATTAGCCAAAAATACCGAGGGCTGCTTTCACTTCAGAAGTGAGACTGTCTACCTGCTTTACTGGCATCCTGCAGGGGAAGACAGATGCTGTCTGAAAAGGTGTCTGCAGTGTATTAAACAGGATCCAGCACAGACATTAACTGTTGCCAGTGTTTTTTTCCACAAGAAAATTAACTAAAATGTACAAAATTACACATCCATGCTCCCAACAATTGACCATTCCCTATGGATAGCTACACCTTTGGGTTTTTTCACCTTACAGGCTATTGCTCCTTCTATTTTAACAGAAATATTGTATGGGAACACACTTATTTAGAAAGAAAATCAAACAACATTTTCAATCTGTGTCTTCTCTCTGTTGCTAATCCAAGGACAAATAAAATAAATGAACAAAATGAAGGACTTAAATGAAGATAAAGGTAGCAGAAATTTAATTTAATAGGATGAAACCCTAGTCTTTGATTCTTAAAAGTGGGCAAGATGAAATTTTGATACCAGTAGAAATCAGGACAGTAAAGGAATGTGCATGAGAATCCCAAGTATATATATGAATTCAAACCTTAAAATACAAAATCATGAGTCCAGCACTTAACAGAAGTTCCCTCTCTGGGTCTGTTACTAATACATGTGACATTTTAATGTCAAATGATGTTCTGAGTGTAATTATGGCAAGCAGTTTCTCCTTGAGTGATGAAAAGCTTATGCTGTTTTGTCCTTTACGTACATATTTTCAGGTCAGTATGAATTCCAATTCCAGTGTCTTCTCCATATTGATGCAAAGTATATCAGGGATCACGCTTTGAAAACAAATATGAAATATTCACAGATTACTCTGATGAACAAAATAAAATACTTTGGAAAGTTATAGGTCTTTTAGAGGTCTTTTGTCCTCTGGCTCAAGTTTTGGGGATTTCTAAATGTTCATAAAAACCGAGGCTCCCTTCCCCCAGCCCACACCCCCCAAACCAAAATCAAAATCACAACCCACAATGCCAACAAAATAAATTGAAACAAGCAAACAAAAAACCCCAAACAAACAAAACCACCAAAACTTAAAACAGAGGAATCCCTCACAGCTACACCTCTTTACTAATTGCCTACTTAATTTTGTGTTAGATACTCTGATGAAAATCACAAAATGTATGGAAGTGCTTAAAATCAGAGAAGTGTTACAATACTAAGGCATTCTTCTCTCATTTACACCAGGGATCAATAGGAAGGAGGCCAAAAATCATATAGAACTTGGGGAAAGGAGGGGGATTAAATTTAAAATAAATAAATTTTGAGATGGACTGAAATCTGCCTTGGATGCTGCAAACAGATTCATCACCTGGAAGGATATTTTTCCCCAGAAAAACACAAAAAATAAAACAAAGACTGCTCAGGAAGATGGATAGATAAGTGCACATGCTGATAGAGAAGCTATAGTAGAAGTCTTGTTGCAAAATACCTTGTGCATTGGTAAGAAATGTAGTTTTATTTGGGAAACTTGGTCTCCCATGAACCTAACTCTACTTAAGCACCTTCTGTAGAAGCTGAATGGAATAATTCATCTTTCCTGGCTGACACAGTATTGGCAGTTTCAGTCCAGATGATAAAAAAAATGGCAATTTTTCGTTCATGCTGCTCTCTGCAGAAATGTCATTGCAGAAACACTAAACAACTAAATATTCACAGACGGATTTTCAATGAGGTTAGGTCTCATTGATAGCTGGGGTTGTAGCCCTAAGTTTTTAATTTCTTTAGGCTTCAGTATTGTTTCTTTCTATTTATGTTTTCCTAGCTCTTTCTCTTGCCTTTTCTTTTCTTTTTTTTTTTTTTTTTTCCCTTTCTCTCCAAGGAGGAAATAAGGGATCATATTTTTTTATTAATAAAAAGAGGAAGAGGAAAAATACCAAAAGAGCAGAATTTGTCTTTATGAAAGAAAATACTGTAGATATTTTGCCAAAAAGGACACATAGTGAAAATAGATTAGTTCATTTGAGCAGTATGTGGAAAATATATATTTCCCGAAGCAGGTGCTGCGAATGAAGAGGATAGGAAGAAAAATGTCTTGTGTGGAAAGTATTCTTCAAAATGTGATTTCTCTCATCACGTGAAGAGGCAGCAAAACATTGCACCACTGAGAGCTGTAGCATTTCCTAGCAGGCTCTCCTTGGAATCTTCATTTGTTTAGTTATAAACACAAATCTCTTGGTTGGCAATGTTCTCTGAGTTTTTAAGCCTTTCAGGGAAGAGGTAGGTAGAAAGATAAGATGGTGTATTAGGTAATGAGGTGAATATAAACAGAAAAAAATACAGGATTCTCAGGGTGAAAAGGAGCATAACTCTGTAGAAGAAAAGATGCATCATTTGAAGAACAGTTTTTATTCAGCAGCCAATATTCTTTGTTTATTTCTTTGTTTGTGTCACCCACTATGAATAGCAAAGTAGAGGCAGGTACTGAGTTCATTTGGCAAGAAAAGAGTCACATATTTCTCTAATTAATAGCTGATTTGCCAGAACATAAAAATATGGGTCAGCCAAAACAGTTCATAATAATTTGGTGAATTAAAAAATCAACATATTTTGGCTTAGTTTTCTTCAGAGTGAGGAGCTGAAATATGCTGGAGAGAAATCAATGTCCATTTTTAGATGAAATAAAAATCTGATTGTCATCACCTGGTAATCAGACCTGGGATTATCTTCCCTTTTTTTCTATCAGTGAAAGCTTTCGTCTGTCAGTGCCCTTGTAGACACTGACAGACATTTTGTAAAGTGTTTGAACATCCTCTTCCAGTAACTAGGGAGAGCTGAAACCAGTCCATCTCTTACACAAAACTGGGAGAGGAATAGGTAAGAGCACTGGAACTCATCTCTCAAGATTAAGATGAACAAAACTGGCATTATGGATAATTATAGTTTTGCTAGCATGTTTTAGTAGTTCATTAGAGTCAAAACATAAGGCAAGAGACTCCTAGAATTTATTGCACTCATTTGGGAAGGAGGGTCATGGATTCCAGTCCACATTTCAGTCACTAATATTTTTTTCTCGGTGACTGCTTCATGTGAAATTCAAGTATTTCTTTAGTTCAAGGCTCAAGGGTTTCACCCTTTCAGATGAGTGGTATAATATTTGGGAGATACGTTGTCATAGTTTTCTCTTTTATCCAGAGATACATATCCATTTATCTCTGGATAAATGGCACAGAACAACTTTAGTCTCTCCACATTATATTAAATACATTTAAGTAAAGGCTTAATTTTAGTTTGACAAAGTTTTCGATCACTCTAGGTGTATGCCATCTTAGGGTAGGAAGACATTGTGGAACACCTGAGCAATGAAGGAATATGCTGGTGAATAGCAATTGAAATATTGTTAACACTTGACTGCACACAGACACCCAGAATTACAGCTTCAGGTGCCAGAAAAACCCAAGTGTTTATAAGATAGAAATCTGTATGCTCGAAGGAGCTTCAGGGCTGTGCAACAGAAGAACAAAGATTTTAAGAATGAAAAGGTAGTTACATTTAATTATTGTGACAGACATTAATTTGAGGATTTGAATTAAAGTGATTGGGATCTTTCACGACACCTAAAAGGACTGAAGAAATCCACCAACTCCTAAAAGTGTAGCTATTTTTTGCCTAGAAATGGGCTCACAGGAGAGGAACAGATGAAGGAAGATGTGTTGATCAGATGCCTTGGGTATAATAGATGCCTTCCCCAGCTTCCCTTTGTTAGGTATTTAAACATGAATAATTAAACATCCTCTAACAGTTAATGCAAAACTCAAGTTGCTCCAGGGAAGATGTAGATTGGATATTAGGAAAAATTTCTTCACTAAAAGAATTATCAGGCTGCCCAGTGAAGTGGTGAAGTCAACATCCTTGGGGTCATTTAAAAAACTGGTAGATATAGCACTTGGGGACATGTTTTTGTGGTGGATCTGGCAGCGATGGGTTAAGGGTTGGACTTGCTGATTTTAGAGGCCTTTTCCAATTTTAGTTAATTTATGATTCTGTATAATTTCCAAGAAGTTTGAAGAGGCAGCATCAGCAAGTAAGGAAAGTGAAAGGAAACATTTGCCAGATGAAGATGGAATTGCCAACTCAAGGTTCTTCCATGTCCAAAAAATCCCCTTTCCGTGCTCTGCATGGTTTTGATGATTTCCACATCAGCTGCAGAAAGTTTCTCTCTATATGAAAATGTCAGCAAATCTAAAATGTATGCAGAATTAGAAACCAGGTTGATGAGAACTGAAAATGTGGTTGGGTGTGGCGACAACTTCCAAATCCACTCTGTGCTCGTAAATTTTACATTGCTATTTTTAAAGGTTGTTTATGCTAACACATTTTTTTTAATTGGAACTTGACCAGATTGTGCATATTTTACGATGCCGTCACTTTCCAGAATATCATTCATAGTTTCTTTTTTTTTCTAACATTTACAAAATTTAATGACTTTCCTCCTATAAAAGATATAGGCATCTGCATTTTTTTGAAATACAATCAGTTTAAGCTGTTTAAAAACAGGAGGGGGGAACATCCTGCTTGATAGTTTACCAATAAAAATGAGGAAAGATATAAAAAACAACAACAGGAACAGACACCCCCTACTTCTAGCCTGAGATTTCTGCAAAACAGAATGCAGTGTTTTTCTGCTTGGAATGAAAATGCAGATATAAGAATAACAGGATAGAACAGGCTAAAAGTTTTCCAGTGAAATTTTACTTATTTTAAAAATATATTTCATTGATCCCTGCTGTTCAAAAACCCTTGGGGGTGAAGGGACTATTATATAATTGTGAGAGAAATTAAAAATTCCTGGAGGACCAGGATCTCAGGATTTTCAGAACTCTGCTGTTTCAGCTGTGAGGTAAATATTACTGTAGTTTTCTTCCAGCAATTAGAATATACTTTCACTCACTCATTGGGCTGATATTATACTGAATTGGTTTGGCTGACCTAGATTTTTCTTAATTAATTTATTTATTTGCATAGGGTTGAATATGAAAACTAATCCTTCAGCTCAGCTTCAATCCATCCTGTTTGACCTCCCTAAGGAGATGAGAAATCACATGATCCAGTGCTCTGAGCACCAATTTGGTATAAATACCTTCTCTGCAACCTTGAGTGGATAACCCAGATGATTCTATCAGTCATCTGTGAAATGGAGGTACTGTATTTCTACACCATATGTGGAAATTTAGCCTAATTAACAGGGTAAAAAATACTCAATTTATTACTTATTGTAAATTCCTCTTTAAATTGCTCTTATGCATCCATATTCAAAAATGGTCACTGAAAAAATACTAGACTTTGTCTTGTTTTACTCCTTCAAAAGCATCAGATAATTTCCTTAGAACAGCATCAGCTACTGATACTGTATTAGACTTAAAACTTTTCAGTAAATTATTTTCTCTGCCTTCATTTAAATGAGCCTGACTTATCAATTTTTCTTGTATATTTTTACTACTTCTGAAGCTTAGATCAATGTGTCTTTCTTTTCAAACAGCTGTCCCTTTACACAATTGACCTTCCTACAAAGACTTTCTTTGTTCAAATGAATTTCTTATTTTTTTCTTCTTCTTTTCTTCATCTTTTTTTAAATGAACCTAAAGGTAATTGTGTTCATCACTGTAAGCTGAATTATAATAGCCACTTTTGAGAATAGTGCTTTGTACAATGGAGACCACTTGATGATGATCTGATATAAAAATAAACCTAGGAGAATAGATTGACTGAGGAACAGTATCTCAGAATATGCAGTATAACACTTGTGAGAGAAATGGGACAGTGGTAATACCAAAGACAGAAGAACTCCTTTGACCTGCTGAAGTTCTACTGTGCTACAATATGACACAGATCACCTTATAATTGTCCAGCTTTTAGTAGTACAAGGGCTCCCAAAGCTGTAAGAGGTAGAGAGAAAGAGGGAGCCAACATGACTAAGAGGATCTGCAGTGCAGAAGGCAAACCAGAATTTTTTCACCCCAAACTGGAGATATATTGTCTATGGTCTTGCCTTTTGTCCCTGTTTAGGAGAGGTTTAGAGACTGTCCATCTTCAATGTGCAGACTCTGATTTTTTGTTTGTTTTTTTTGCTGCAATTCAGCAGGAAATTATTCCTATACTCATTTTCCTATTTCACTCCTAGGTATAAAAGAAGACTATAACAATTAACGTATGGAAGCTTTCAGAAAAACAGTGGCATTTTAGAAACACTATTCACAGGGTTCTTCTTTGCTTTGCTGTTTCTTAATAGTTAAGGACCTTATCGACATATCTTTCCTTAAAAAAAAAAAACCCAGAAACTTCTCAAATGGGTACTCCCCTCAGCTGCATGGTGCAAATATGACCCAGCAGAAGAGAGCTGGAGAGTTCCCTCCAGAATCCTTCACACCAACCCTTGCTGTCATTAGGGGTACAAAGCGCTGCAAACTTTAACACTATGGGCACCGAGGCTGTGGCTAGGTCACTGATTTAGACAAGGCGGGCACAGTGTCCCTGTCAGGCAGTGGGGGCAGAAGGGAAGTTACAGTCGCTGCGAATCTGCCTTTGGACACAAATAAGGAGCAGAATGAACAGGAGCATAAGGATAATCAGTTCTGCGTTCTGTTTGCTCTTGATGTTTCCTGTATCCTTTCAGCTGTTGGACAAAATACAGGGACCTCTATAGATTCATCCCTTCCCCACTCTTTTGGCTCTTCTATTGGAGTATTTCAAAACTACTCTCATAGTTTGAAGAGTTTTCTGCAATTGGCCACTGCAAGAATATTCCTCTTACATATAGGTATGGTGATAAGAAGAACAAGAGTAGTTTGTAGGATCTGCAAGGCACTATTGGAAATATATTTCCTCAGAGTGAGATTTAAAGGCAGACCTTTAAAAGTTTGGTTGGTTTTAGGTTTCTGTTTGTTTGGGTTTTTTCATTGTTAGGTTTTTGTTTGTTTTGTTTGGTTGGTTTTGTTTAGTTGTTTTTTTTAATTGCAGTAGAAGATGATGTCTTACCACACCTGAGAGTCTTGGCCTGGGAGGTTTTGAGCTGTTAACACCACAGAACCCCTGTAAGCCACTCGACTCCAAGGAGGTAACTCTTCAATATCATTCCTGGTTGAAAAAAACACGACCCTCAGGGCATAAGGCGCCTTTTTGCTTGGCACATGTGCATTTGTGGGATCCCTGTCCACAGGTAATAAGGCAAGGTGCAAAGTGGGCCATGCTCATAGGAAATATGCCTCGTTGTCCTTTCTGAGAGCAGTGTCTCAAAGTTCAGACAGTTGCTCTGTGTTTAAGCAGAGCTTCATGTTATTAGATGTCAGACTCTTGAACATGTTCTCAGCTCTGTGCATGACTTGCAAAGGCAGCTGGAAGAAGGCATCAGAAAGTAGAAGAAAAGTCTACATCCATAATAGAAGAGTGTCCTTAAGCCGTGTGTCCTCGGAAATGTAACTTCTCTGTACTTCTGTGAGAATTTATATGTTCCCAGGCATAGCTCCACATCCCCTCTGCAGAGGGTGTAATGGCAATAGAATCAGCCTTTTATATTCTCAAAGAAAGGTCAACATGTGCTTTTATAAACCTTGAAAACATCCCTTTTGCACTTTCTAATAATCAAATGTGTTGAAAGAACAAATTAATTCAACGTAAACATTTCATGTTCAGCAGTGTATAGTCATGCAGGACAGCGCATAATGAAAAGCTCCAAAATAAAGAATGGACAAAAGTACATCCCTATTAAAAGCATAGATTTATTGACCTATCGATGTGTTTAAAAGGTCTCTGCTCTGAAACTAGGCTATATGTAAATAAGAACAATTGAAAGCAAAGGACAAGTTCACAGGAAGAACTGAAACGATATGAATCACTCAGGCTTTCTGTAGCTGTACTTACAAATTATTTTTAACCTGTGCTTGTCTCTAATCCTGAATTCTTTGGTAGGATTAAAAAAAAAAATCCTGTTTTTATTCTACAAAGGCAATTCTTACCTAAATTAAAAGCAGTGTGTCTTGACACTGCTGACTGGCTTATTTTTAAATCATAAACATTTTAAGGGACAGGAATATAAGAATTTATGGCAGCCATTTTTTAAACACTAGGAAAAAGAAACAATGCAACATGAATATTTAAAGTGAATATTGAATAGAACTATACTCATTCCTTTAAAAAAATCACAGTCAAATCAAACTAAACAAACGTATACAAACAAAACAAAAACATCATAGTTCTCTTATTTTTAACTCCATTCATTCATTCATGTTCATAAATTTTCTTTTTCTTACAAAGTAGACAGTATATTTTACACTCAACCCTGTAAACATAAAAATAATTCCTCAAGTGTATTGTTATGATTTCTATCCCTATTCAGGAAATAATATTGAAGAAACTATCTCTATATATACATGCTTAAATGTACATCCTGTTTATAACTGACACCAACTGTGATGTAGACATCATTGCCTCAACATAACTTGGGAAGCAAAACTTCAGGAAAATCTTAGGATGCTGACAAATTTTCTCTGGGAAATCTCTCGATGTTTAGGCTCTGCCTGCTTGTACCTACTAAGCTACCACAGCAACCTAAAAGATTTAGTACAAGAAAAATACTTGTACATCTTCCCTGAGATGTTCCAGAGTGGAAGAGTTTCTTCTAATTTGAATGAAGATGCTGGCCTTCCAATGGTGCAGCTGAAGTTTAATCATGCCCAGTCTTTTGCCAGTGTTCCCATAGGTCTGGGAGCAGGGAGGACATCCAGAGTGGCAGATGGCAAGAGGTAGTAGCATCTGAAACAAAAGACTTGCAGATCTCACATTATTGAGTCTTCAGATATTGTATATTAAAAAAAAAAAGGAAAATAATCAACAAAAAACCCCCTAAAAAATTAAAATCAGTGAGGCAGGAAAGTGGTGGAAGTAGAGGTTCCTCAATGGATTTCTGTTATGGTTTTGGCCTGGCAAAGCCAGAGCCCCATGGGTACACCTTCTCCCTGGTGTCTGCTGTGAGATGTGACCAGGAATAAGCAAAGTAGGCTCCAGCTTAAACATAAAGAAAAGTTTATTAACTAAACTACACACAAACAATTACTAAACTACACACAAAAGAAAAAAAAGACAACACGAGGAAAATGAAAACCTCACAAAAAACACTCTCCCCCTCCTCCCCCCTAAATTCCCAATACAATACAACCTCCAAATTCTGGGTCCAACACCACCCTTTAGATTGCTCAAACTTTCAGTTCCTCAAGAGGAGAGGGAGTTCTTCCATGTGTCGTGGTGGCCTCTTCCGTCCTTGTTCCGGTGCTCTCACCACCGAACAGGGATCAGGGCTGCTTCCAGGGTTGTCTTTTTAAGGATGCTTTGTCCAGTTCCAGAAAAGCACAGTATCTCACCTTCTCACCTTTGGGACATCTGTCCCCCCCATATTTTATATACCCCCTGGGGCCGAGGGGTCCCCACACTGAATCTTCTTTGGCACTGGGACATTTCTCCCCCTGGACTCAGTCTCTGTATCACACGGAAACATGGCTCTGTCCATGGCTACACGAAAGAGTCCAGCATAAAATGCACTCCATCTTCTCCATTCTTTCAACATCTCCCACTCTCTCTCTCTCTGGTCCAGACCCCCATCACTCGTTCATTTCCTTCGTCCTCCTCCACTCTTATCACTCGTCTAGGAAGGGTTAATGTTCTGTAAGGTTTTTATTGTCCAAAAAGGGTTAAAAACTCCTCCAGGCGGCTGGACTCCTGGCTGCACACCCCCCATCTCCTCAGCCGGGCTGCCTGCTGCCAGCACATGTTTACTGAGTTTCCAGATAACGACACAGGCTGCACTCTCTCTCTCTCTGTCTCTCTGTCTCCACGGGGGGAGGCGGGGGGGGAATGGCTGCCCGATGTCTCTTGGGGCTCCTCCACCCTTCCATCCTCAAGGGCCTCCTCACCTCCCATGTCTGTCCAGGCCCAGGCCTACCGCAGGGCTGCCCCTCCCTGCCCAGCAGCAGCGGCTGGACGGGGGAGGGAGATCTGACCTCCGTCCCTCGAAGTCCCAAGAGAGCCCCCCAGGCCTGAAGCTCTGCTTTTAACCCCTGCGTGTTCTCGGAGGTGTGTCCAAAACCCCACTGGCTACACCAGGTGCCAATATCAAAATCCAAGCACCCATTGGTTTGACCACAACATCCCAGAATTCCCACTTCTTCCTGGTCAAACCACCACAATTTCACACAAATAACCTTTATTTTGTTACCAAATCTTCCACTGAAGCTGATGGAAGCTTAGACAGCTAAATATATCTCCAAATCTGACACATGGATTAAGATGCTTCTGTGAATAAAACAGTGGGATTAGGAAGAAATAGAAATGCACGCATCATTAAAGATTCACTGATGTTGGTGAAAAGATAGGAAGTTTTGAACTGTCCCATTGAAAATGAGCAATGTCTTGGTGGTATTAAACCCGTTCTTTGGGAAAAGACTGATAGTTTGGGAAAGCCAACTTGAAGGCAACATATTTGGGGAGTACCAATTTATCCTGTATTTTACTCACAATATCTTTTCAGCGTCGTGATTCCACCAAATAAAATTTGCTGCATTCTCGGTGGGCAGAAGACAAACTTGTTGGGTCATTGAATTTCTCATAGTAGCCCAAGAGAAAATGGAGAAAAATATGGAGGGAGAATGGGTAAAGACATCATGCTGAGTTATTATTAAAGTTGTTCAGACAGATCACTGAGGTTCTTCAAATGGAAGGAAGAAAATATCAAACATTGCTCAACTTTTAGACATACTTTCAACACTCTAGGTGAAATTAGAAAATATGGAACAACATTAGGTTGGGGAATTATATATTTTTTTTTCATGTATTATTAGCTGTGGAGTTCAGCAATTTTAATTTGCTTTTCTGTTGACATCCACTTACTTGCTCACAGTCAGAAACATTCTTACATCAAGTAAAACATAAATGTCAGATGCCATCATTAACAGCACTGGAGTTATGCCATCTTAATCAGATATCTATAAAGTACTTCTAATTTAGGCATAGCAAGAACCCATGGAAAGCGAAGAATAATTTTCTCAGACTCATTCCAACTAGTTCTGAAAATAAAGAGCTTTCATGCATTCCATGTGAGCTATCACAGTACTTTCTTCAGCATTCACTTGCAGCTCTACCAAGCAAGTGTCCCTATCCTTATATCCCACACAATTTTCTTGCAAATTTTAGGGGTAAAACAGTTAGTAAATCAAAGACCTTGTAATGCATCAAGTTAACCGATTAATGAATGGTTAATAATATCAGAATTAGGGCTTACAAGGTGGATCTCTTTCAGATTTGCCTTTATGGAATCCCTTCGTGCAACATCTAAGGTCAAAGTTACAGTACCAGAAAAGTTAAAGTCCATTGGAAAAGAAAGTTAAGCAAATATTTTGATTAGGAAAACAGAAAAAAAAAGGAAGAGTGAGCCTTTAAGCACATGAGCTCTGGAGAAGAGGGATACAGGTTGGTGTAATAAAGTTGATTTCTTCCGCTACAAATCTTTATCTTTGACTACCACAAGCACAGGGATACCATTACTCCTAAACAGGTTGCCATACATTTCTAATGGATAGCCATGGTGATGGTCCCGTGTTACTTTTAAACAAAATGAGCAAGAAAGTAACTTAGGAAAGCTGAATTTTAGGAATGGCTTTTCAGAAAGCAATTAAGGGAAAAACCACCTTCAAAAGCCAGACATATCATAGTTTGATGAGCTAACTCCTCTGAAAGGAAGACAAATTTTTCCCAGAAATGTTGGAAACGTAAAACTGAAGAAGACAACCCTAGATCCAAAGGCATTTCCATCTCTGAAACAACTGGTAAAGGACCTGTGATCAAGCAATCAGCTTCTGACTTTTCTACTCGGAAGGTAAACTGAATGCTGATACAAAAACCAGCATTTCAGCACAGTCATTTTTCTGCTTTTTTTTTTTTTTCCTGGAGTAAGGGTTCAGCTCTCCTATGTCCTCTCATGTTGCTCGTGCAAAACTTTTGTGTCTAAGTAAGTAAAGAAACTTCCACTAAAATCACTTAGTGTTAAATCAGTTAATCAACTTTTCAATATTGTTTCTCTTACAAATGAACACATCAGACTCTGGTCCATATAATCAAGAAAATGCCTCTTCAGAGAGTCTTGCTGACACTGTTTTAATATGCAAAACATGACCCCAAATCTATTATCTATTTACAAGATAATAGATTTTTCCTTTTAAAAGAATTTGTGTTACAAAAAAATGCATATACTTAGAAATAGATCTAACATAACACATGTCTTAAGAAGCTGCGTCAAAATGTATTTACCTGGCAAAACAGTTGTTCTGGTCTCCTGAGTAAATAATTAAATACTTTTAAAGAATTCCACATATTCATATTTACCTGATAAAGAGGAACAAATACAGCCAATATTTTTTATTGTACTTGGAATACATAAAAATTATTTCTGCAAGGACATGATTCAATATGGCCCTCATGATCTTGTAAACCTGTCCTGAGGGACAACTTTACACCAGAGGTAAAGACAAAAAAATGCAACCACTCCACTCTCCACAGAAAAAAGACAAAAGCCAAACAAAAAAAAACCCAAAAAAACAACCAAACAAAAAAATCAACCAACCAGCCAATAAAACACACCAGAAAGACATTAAAAAAAAAAACAAAAAACCCAAAAAACCCACTAAAAAACAACAACAACAACAACAAAAGAAATAACAACAACAAAAATTACCCCATAAATAAAAATGTTTCCCAACAACACTAAGTGCAAAAAACCCCACAAACAAATCCAAAAACCACTGAAAAAACTGCAAAAGCATTCCAAAGACAGAATGATTTTTTATGGCAATTGTCATATGTCTTGGTTTTTGGGAATAATGATGGAAACTTCAGAATTTTGAAAATATTCTGGTTTTACACCCTGAAATTTATATTCTAATTTTCATCACTGACATGCATTTTCTGCTATGCATAGACATTTTCTCACTTTGTTCCGGTAACCTGGTTGCTTTTCAGTCCAAGGAAGGCGGAATCACAGGCTGGAAAAAAATTATGGAAAGGCTTTGTACAGCCTGTGATGCTTCTGGATGGTTTGGAAATGAGGAGCATAATTCCAGCCTCACGGCCACAGCCTTGTGGGGGGACTGACCCAGCTCTCCAGGCTGAACCTGCAGGGGCAGTAAGACAAAAACACCGCTGCGTGTGTGTCTGTCTGTCTGTGTGTGTCTGTCTGTCTGTGTGTCTGTCTGTGTGTTGTGCATGGGAGTTGTCCACACAGCAGCAGGGGCTGGGAAAGATGCTCAGCTCGATGGCTGCTGGTGCTCATCAACAGCTGGTTTCTGTAGGAGGCTGAGCTAGAAAATGTCATCTTTTATGAGACTGCCTCCTTCACCTGGAGGACTGCAGTGAAAGACAGAGGCAGAGCAAATCTCTGGTGTTAGCAACACAAGAGGCATTTCCAATACTGGTGATTTGGCCTAAGGTCTGGTATCACACCTAATTTTTCAGCAGTCAATATGAAGTACAACTAAAAGAATGGAAGAATAGAATAAATTTTAATCATTAGCAATTCAGTCTGTTTTGTTTCCTGCATTATTTCACTCTTGAGAAAATTTCTTCCCCCATGAAAATGGTCCTCTTTACATATAAAAGGAGTTCTCTGTTGCAAATATCAGGGAAAGCTTTATTTCTTGTAAAGCAGCAGGGGTAGAGTGACATTAGCATGAAGAATAGACAGGAACTTCCAATATTAACTTTGGTTTTCCACCATCTTTAAACCCATACAGAAATTCACATGATTAATTGTAGATGTCTACAATGAAGATATCACCTTAGAGGCTCTGCATAGTTAGTGGGCATTTCCAGGATGCAATTCATCTTACACCAAAGCAGAGATTTTAAAGAGATCAGATGAATTGTGACCTGGAAGCATCTATTGTTCTTCACCAAGTATAATGGAAGATGAGTGAGCTGGTGAGATTTCTGTACCACTGATGTCTAGATTTAGCTGCAGCACGCCTGTCTCGTTCCTGGCCTGTGCAGGAGCAGACTCAACAGCTGCAACTCCATCCATCAGACTGCTGTGACTCATGTTGGACTGGAATTTGGCTGGAATAAAGGTCATAGCAAAGTCACAGCAAATGACATTTTCAGTCTAGTCACCTTTTCATTTCACAGGTATGCACACTGCTCTAAGTAGCACGTATGAGCAAGAGAGCCTCTTTGTTTACCCAGAAAAGCATCAAGTCATTAAATCTGAAAAAGATGACAAACAGATGCAAGGGATTAATTCCAAACACGTCTGAAAGCCATTAACAATGCTATCTGAGCTCCTCTCACAAACCTGAAGAGTGTTATTTCTGCTACATGTAACTTTCCTATTGCTTAAGCAGTCACCGACTTTTTGGAAATAAAAAACTGAATTCTTATATATTTTCTCAGGTGAGATTTCTGAAGTGTGTTTTTCACACAGCCTGGGATGATGCAATATTTTGCTATATGTGAATTAAATATCTGGATTTCTGTACTGAAGAGCCCCAACTGGCTTTGGCAATGACATGTGTGTGAGCACACTAAGGGCACCAGAACACACGTATAGGTGTAATTGTGGCACCAGATTCCATTTGTCTCATCCATCCAGAACAACAACATCTCAATCCTGAGGGGAAAATATGACTGAAGAAACAATCACATTGAAAAAAAAAAATGCTTTTAAGTAGCCTTATCCTCTCTGAATATTTCAATTCCATAAGACAGCTAGGATATATGAAGTAGCTGCTGATAAGATCTGGTGACAGAGAGCTCATATGAAAATAATAATTAAAATGCTTGAAAGAAGGGTTTCTCACTCAGTTATCTGCTTTACCCTTTATGTTCCCACCATTAAATAGAATCTCTTAAATGCAGATGGTTTCTTAGATGTTCAGAGAAAAAAGAGGCTTGAACCATGAGCCAACATGGGCTGTGAGAGTGCTTCAGCCTTATGAACCTTCCCTTGTTGATATCAGAAAAAACTGACCTGGCTTGTTTAATTATGTGAGAGGATTTGAAGCTTGGAGACACCAGCAGCCCAGAGTCAGAGTCTGTCTCTGAAATGTATTTGAAGAGGTTTCTGCATTCTGTCTGTCATGAATTGCAGTTTCAGGTGCCTCACTTTTGTCCTCAAGCCCCTGTGACCATGTCGGGTGTCTGGCTGCCTTCAGACATCACAGCAATTGTTGCCAGCTCAAGAGTCGATCTCATTTATAGGTTGGACAACTCCTCTTCCTATGCCTCAGTGGAATCTGTAAAGTGGCATGTAGCTCTTGCCTTTTTTTTCCCAGGAGTGGTGAAAATAAGTATAAAGAAATTGCAGCTACAGAATCTTCCTAATTAAGCTGTTGTGGAATAAGCTCCCATTTCACTTACTCTGGTGTAAACCAAAACTAAATTACAGCTACCTTAGTTTGTATCTGTATGTGTTGTCACAAGAAAATTAATTAGATAATCTTTTTAAAAAAATTCTAGTGTGTTATTTGTTTGTTTGTTTTCATAAGATTAGGGTGAAACTGTTGATTAGAGGGGAGAGACTTTATCCAAACTGTTTGAAAGACAAGGAGAAAGGGCTGTTGCACTGATGAAGCATAATCACATTAATACTTTATTGCTGTATTTGTCAATATATTAGAGCAATATTTTATTGTATACATTATTAAATGTTGCTGTTAAATGTTTTATGCTGGTTTGTTCCTTTTTTTTTTATTTTGACTGTGATAAATTTTGATCTGAAAGATTTTTTTTTCCTTTGAAACAAGAAAAAATGGTATCATTACATTAAAGAGAATTTATGAGATCTAAGTCAAACCCAGTAAATAAAAAAGGTGGCATTTTTCTGCCTCTTCTTAATCTTTCCCCTTTCCACCTGCTCTCTTTGTGTGAGTTCTCCATTATTTTCCCAGAAACTGGAGGGCTTATGACTTTAAAATCTGTATTGTTGGAGGCTGAGAACTCTTTGCCTTTTACAGTATCTCTACAAAACATCTGTAAGACCTAAGCAACAAGCAGGAATTGGTTCAAGAAGGAAATATAGATGAATCACCAAGTAATACTGTCTACAGTTTGACTTCCCAGGGGAGTGAAAAAAAGGAATAAAAAAAGCAACATACCAACCAAACTACTGAAAATAACATTGTAAGTTTAAACTATTGAATGGAAAGTTAGGAGAAAAAGGAAAGAATACAGAAATCAGGGTCATGCTAGCTCCAGGAGCCAGGAAATTAAATGCAAGATTTTTGAAGTCTCTCAGTACTCATAGATCCTTAATAAGAATATTGTGCCTGCCTGCCACTTGAGCTTTTGAAAACACCTTCCTGAAATCCTTTATCCCTTTTTCATGGAGATGTGTCATATCCATAACAGTGACGGAAGGCCTGCACACCCTTTACAACATGGAAGGAAGGAGGGAGGAAAAATTTAGATCACTATGTAGAAAGCCAAATTAAACACTGCTTCACAAATGGAAATCCAAAACCTGAGGAATCATGGCAAGGAGTCCAAATGCTTAGAGAAAACCTTGAGTAATTTCATGTCTGGCTGAAAAAGAGCAAGTTAGGAGAAGAGGAGACTGAGGGGAGACCTCACCACAGTCTAAAACTTCCTTGTGAGGGCAAAAGGAAGGGCAGGCAATGATCTCTCCTCTCCGGGGAGCCCTGAGAGGACTCAAAGGGAATGCAGTTCTGCCAGGGGATGTCACCGACATCTTTTCATAAAAATCCTTTCTTTAGGATTTTTCCTTCTGGGAAGCTGAGGCCCCAGAAAAAGAATGTAAACAATGGTTATCTGCTGCTGTGAAATGCAACAGGTGCACCTGTGATTGGCCCATGTTGGATGTGTACAATTAAGGGCCAATCAAAGACTGAGCTCTCTCTGGGACAGAATCAGAGACAGCTCCTTTGTTATTGATTCCTTTTCTATTCTTAGCTTAGCTACCTTCTGGGAACTTTCTCTCAATCCCTTTCAGTATAGTTATAATGTAATATATATCATGAAATAATAAATCAAGCCTTCTGAACGTGAGGTCAACATTCTCGCCTCTCTCTTCACCCTGAAGAACCCTTGCTAGCCCTGTAACAAGGGGAGGTTGGGATTGGATGTCAGGAAAAGGTTTTTCTCCCCAGGGGTGGCTGGTCACTTGGAACAGGCTCCCCAGAGCAGCAGTGGTCACAGCACCAAACCTGAGGGAGCCCAAAGAGCTTTTGAACAACGCTCTCAGGGTCAGGTTGTGACTCTTGGGAAAAGCCTTTGCAGGGTTCAAAGTTGGACTTGGTGATCCCTGTGGGTCCCTTCCAGTTCAGGCTGCTCTGTGATTCTGTGATTTTGCTCCTGGCTTTTCTCACTGTTCTGTTACTGTTCAGAACACAAAGCCTCCACCCTGTGCTGGCAGTCTGGCTGCTGCCAAAGCATCCTGCTTCAGGGGGTTTGAGAAAAACTCCCCAAGGAGCATCTCCTGAGGCATCCATGTCTTCTGTCATTATTACTGTGAGGTGACTGCCTGGAAACTGAACAAACTGCTGCTTGAACAGTGGTTGTTCAATAAGCATTGAATAAATGTTTAATAAACTTTGTAAGATCACAGACTTTAAATATATTTTTCCATTTTATAGGTGTTATTTTTCTGTCAGAGGAGCCACCCACCCCACCCATTTCTTCCAGGCTGTTTTCTGATCTCATCTAATAAAAAAATTGAGGTAATTTATTCAGAATTTCCATTTGGTCATGTGTGTGGAGCATAGATTCTTTTGAAAATATGCTGATAACTAGTCCTAAAGCAAAAGAATAAATTTCTTCCTTTTGTAAATCCAATCAATGTGCAGCAGAACTTACCCATTTTTTTCCTATAAGACCAGGGTATTTTCTCAAATCCCAGTGGAGTACTGTTTATGAGTGTGGTTTTTAATTGCAATCATGTTACTAGATTGAACTGAGCGCTTGGTCATCCTTGACTGATCCTTCCTTCATCATCCAGAAAATCCTTTTTCATCTTCCACCATAATTATAATACGGCAACCTATCTAACTTAGTACATTTTATAATTAGCTACTAATTATTGAATTCTCTCTGACACCAATCTTTACCACTGCTCCGTGCCTATATGTAAATTATTTTATTATTGACAGACTGACTGTAAAGTGCAACAGGATAATTTTCTGTAGATTTTTGAATGAAAGACAATTTATAAAAATTTTTTCTTTTTAAATGCCTAGATTCACATAAAAGTGTATAGCTGCTATTTGCATGCAGGCATAGGTACATGCACTCCCATGCACTTTTAGGACAAAAGACTTTGTTTGCAGATTGCTGTTTGGTGTTCTTTAATTTGTCTTTTTCTGTTGCTGTTACATTTTTGCATACCATAATACCTTGGAGGGGTGGGAAGGTAGGTGTTTGTTTTTTTCTCTCAAAGGAGACAAAATTTTCAAAATGAAACTTTAATATTTTAGCTTAAATGAATGTATATGTTGTAAGCAGTCATTACTATCATGGCAATTTCTGTTAAAGCTATGTCAGTGTTATTCTTTGGCCAAGATGTGCAGAGAAGAAGCCTTGGTTTTCAGGACTGCAGTAAGGGAGAGAGTTAGGGCAGCCAGTTTCTACATGCACACAGTGATGATGACTGTTCCCTGCTCTGCAACAGTCAGACCAGACATAGGAAGAGACAATATCACACCAAACTGCTCTGGGGGAGTTCTGTGCGTGAGAAATGGTGGCTGCCACCTCCGCATCAGAGTCAGGCAACGCTTCCCTCTCACCTCACATCTGCATTTCCCTGTGTAAGCAGAGCAATGAGGGTCATGTTCCAAGTTTTTGTCTCTGATTCCTGGACTAGATGTAGTGCTCAGCATCCTAAGCGAGACACAGGACGCTCAACTGCAATTTTCAGTGACTCACCTTCCTTTGGCTCTGGCGACAGAGGCCTGTAATTTTGGGGCTGGACACTCTGAGCTCTGTTTCTGCTGAGATATTAATGGCTGAGGACAGTACAAAGTTATTGGCAGCTGCAGCATCGCTGAAGATCATCAGCTAGTTAATCACAGTGTATGCAGTGTAACAGCTCCATCCTATTAGCAGCATGTTGTGGGATTTTTTTGCAAGAAGATTTAGAGTTTCTAAATGACATTTGGTCCCGCATGCCAAGTGCTGTATTTTCCCAAACCAATAGGCAATCCCTGCCCCAAAAAAGCTTAGACCCTGATCCACAGAGGTAATTCCGCTCTTACTTTCTAGTCCATCAAGATAAATTACCTTGATTTACCTTTGTGAATCTGGGCCCCAGAGTTGAAAGAAACAAAGCATAATAGGAGAGAAAGTATGGCTGTCCCCATGTTGCACAAAAGCACAGAGAAATGGAATTGCCCAAGGTCATGTAGGGCACAACAGGAACAGAATTCAGGTCTCTGAGTCCCAATCTAACATATTAACTACAGATTCTACTTTCTTCCCCTCTGTGCTTTTATACTTTCATGCATGGTACAGAAAAGACCAAGTGCCATGTATTATTGAACCAATCTCTCCTATTTTAAGCTCCTGACTTTCTGTTGCAAAGGTGCTTAGCAGGAAATTAATCAAGGGTAAAAAAAAAAAAAAAAGAGAAATAAATTAAAGGAATCTATAAATGTATTTCCAGCAATTTGCAACTAGAAAGTTAGATCAATACAATATGAATCAGAAAATACAATAGGAAAACAAACAAAAAAAGGTCTCTACATTAAAGAATGTCATACTTACCTTCCCACTGTGTTAAGCCCTTTAGAAAAATCTACTTCATCTGTATTATTTCCTCTCTCTTTCACTTTAAAGACAAATCTCATATTTTTGACTTTTACATATGCCAACACCCAAACCAATTTCAATAAGGTTTCTTCTGCCTGGACCCTGTCCTTTTAAGCCCCCCATCACCTTTGAAAGCAGGTCTGGAATTTTTTTCTCTTTTTTTTTTTTAAATTTTTTTTAATTATTATTATTTAAGGATCATAAAGTGTAAGTCAGGTTGCTGCATTTTCAGAGACAGATGAAGCAAAGTGCTCCACTGGGAGTATTCAGCCCCAGTGCCTTGCAGTATTACGGCATATGGAGTTGCGTCTCCAGGCGCTGACATTAGCAGTCCTGCTTCAGGTAACTCATTTAGCTTTGGTGTCATTTTACAATAAATATACCATCCACCGACACAAATTAGACAGCTATTGAGATTAATTTTGAGGGACTATCGGCAACATCTTAAATCAAAAATCATTCTTTATTAGCATGCTTGGCTGTACAGTGCTCTCTGTTCCCCTTCCCCCCTCCCTTGCCTGCCACAAGAATAAATGAGCCCCCATGGTTGACACAGCGCATCAAGTGTTTTATAATAGTCTAATTGTAGCTAATGGTTTGTGCAGCTAATTAAGGCCCTATGAATTACAGTAATCAGTCAGCCTCATCTTCTAAACCAGATAGTTCTATTCAAGCGTCCCTTTAGGAAGAAAAAAAAAAAAAAAAAAAAAAAAAAAAAAAAAAAAAAAAAGAGAAAAAAATAGAGAGAATCAGGAGAAATAGTCTGAAAAGAAAGAGCAAGAAAGGAAAGAAAGAGAAAAAAGAGCATAATGATGTGGTATGTTCATTATGGTGCAAATAAATTAATATAACTTTTCTTTCCATTTCTTGTTAGTTATTACAGAAATGCTTATGTAAAGCATTTATTTCAGGTCCTGGCATTTTTATTTGCAATGGCAGAAGAGGGAATTATGGTGTTCTTATTTCTGATGCAGGATATAGATTGCAATGATGGTACTTCATTGGCCAAGAATATCTTCAACTGGGCAAAATGCTCTGGCTAAATTGTGACCCCTCTTCATTTAAGAGAAAAGGTTAAATACCGGAAGGGTATACATAAGCACTAATTGCACTGTAAACAGATGTTGTGGGTGAAACTGAAGGCTGTAAATGCAGAATATGTCATTAAGTTATGGAGAGGGCTTTTTTTAGTGCAAGATGGTGGGTGGCTCCTTTGAGAGAATGTCTGCACTGCCCAAGACATTTACTCACCAGCTCATCCATGCTGTTGTGTGTTAGGCAGCTAAGTGCTCCATGAAAAGTCCTTTGCTGCTCCTTTCTTACAACAGGAGAATGGAGGAAGAAGAATGAAAGAGTAAAAGCAAGGATACACATGGGCCAGGATGAAAATAGCTTAATAAGTGGAGGAGTGGAAGAAGAGAGAGAAAACACAAAGTGAAAAAACTTTATGCAAAGAGTAACTGACCATATCCCATCTTCAGAACAAAACACAGATAGTACCCAACCAGAATATGAGCTGCTCAATCCTCCCACATCTCCTTAATTTTTGAGCACGACAATGTGCAGCATGGACTCTCTCACTGACAAGATTGGGTACTCTGCCTGGTTGCGGCTTCTGTGCACCTTAAATGCAATTACTGGGGAGTTATAAACAGAGAAGGTGTTGATGCTGTGTAAATACTGTAGCTCAAATAGTCTGTTCAGTGTCATTTTGGCCTCTTTTCTCAAGCAGCATCGAACAAGCAGCTACGAAGAACTTTAACTGCAACCACGACAGTCCCAACACACAAACATTTTCCTGCCTGCAGGATGGGTACCTGTCATTCAGATCCTGGCCTCTATGTTTACAAAGCACACTTGGCAGCAGACAATGCTGGGATTCACTTTGGAGAATTTTCCTGGTTGGGAGAGACTTCCAGAAGAATAAAGGAGATGATCAAATTCCCTTCACAGAATTTAATGTAGAGGTATAAACTCACCACTGTAAGCCCTCACTTGAATAAGTAGTGAGTGGTGGTCAACTTTAGCACATAAAAGCTCTAACTTGTTTTAGACGGCTAAACACCTGCCTTTAGCCAAATGAAATCTAGTGAGAAAAATCTCTCAGTGTTCACACCCTGTCCACCTTGAGGACTGATATGCATTTGACTTTGCAATAATGTCGCAAAGGATAGGTCTTCTTCTCCTAAAGGTCACTCCTTCTTTTTCATGAAAGCTATGGGTCAACAGAAAAAAAGTTGGACTTCATCATGAGGCATGTACAGAGATGAAGGACTAAAACAGCAGAAGAACTAAAGCATTTTGTTTAAATTTTAACATTCCAGACCTTAAGGCTTCTGTATACACTCACTTTGATTATACCTACACTAATGAATTAAACTGATCCAGGGGATGTTCCCAAATTTTTCTGAAAGTTAATATTGTTTAGTTACCCCCAAAACAAACAAACAAAAAAAAAAGGCTCATTCCATACCACTCATATTGAGATTGAATAGATGATCCTTGATGGTCTAAAATTACTGCTGTTCTTGCCAAATTCTACAAGTTGTTGCTGTTTTTATGTTACGAGTTCATCATCAACAGCAGCACTGATCAGAGGTACCAGACATAGCTCTACATAAGCCACTGTGTTTAGACATTCCAGGTTTTCACTGTTCAGTTCTCTTACACAGCTGTCCAATTTATGTCCATATTTATGGCCTGTTTGCATTCAAAGCTGAAGAGTTTCATTGTTTGTGTTACATGCAGAGCCTTGTCTTGCTGTAATTTTCAGAACCTGCCCCCAGCCTGAGTTGAGGATGTCACTGTGTTCATGTTTAGCAGAAGAGGGAGGCAAGCTGTGTCCTCATTGCCGAAGAGGGTGTACTTGTGACACAGCCTACAGACAAGGTTCTCAGATGCCCCTCTCAGCCATGTAGAAGACTGTGTATTTCTTGCTTTGGTGCCTAGAAAGAGATGGGAGAGATGGTGTCTCCCTGATTCCTCAACTTGCATGAGCAGAGACCAGGAGCTCTGAGTGTGCTGCCGAGCCCGCTATCCCTGCAGTGTGAACACAGGGATAGTTGTGAATGGTTTTGCCTTTGTAACCCAGTGCTCTCCACAGTCACCTAAAATGTAAGAAGCACAGATTCACTGATTGTCCTGCATTAAAGCAGACAAAAACACCTCTCCTGAGAGGCTGAAAAGGCTGAGACAGCTGATATTATTCTCTGAAAAGAGAAGGCTTTGAGATGAGCTTATTGTGACCTTCCAGTACCTGAAGGGATCCAGTAAGAAAGATGGAGAGGAACAATTTCAAGAGCATGTAGTGACAGGACAAGGGGGAATGGCTTCAAACTCAAAGGCACTAGGTTTAGATTGGATATTTGGAAAAAAATTCCTTACTGTGAGGGTGCTGAGGTGCTGGAACAGGTTTCCCAGAGAAGCTCTGGTTGGTCCATTCCTAGAAGTGTTCAAGGCTAGGTTGGATGGGTCTCTGAGCAACCTGGCACAGTGCAAGTTGTACCTGCCTATGACAGTGGAGTTGAATGGGGTGATCTTTAAGGTGCCTTGCAGCCCAGGCTATTCTGTGATTCTGTGCACAGTGTGTTGATCCCAAATTTAAACTGATAGTACCTTTTACTGTTCCACCATTTCTTTGAAAACTTCTGAAAGTCTTGATTTTGTGGTAGTAGGCATCTAGACAAAATTATTTTTCTGATTGAATTTCCTTTCTAATTTCCTGACTTGTTGTTTGGTTTTGTTGTTTTGGTTTTTATCTTTTCTGTCCTCTCACTTGTGTTATGGGAATTTCTTTGTTGTAGAATCATTTTTCTGAAAACTTCCAGTGCCAGACAGATTAGCAGACTGCACTGCCTGCCATGTTGCAATTTCTCCCCTTTTACAGAATGTCCTATCACCACCTCTCCATGTCAGCTGCTTCACATTTGCTGTCCATAGTCTGACTTCATACTTAAAAAGTTGCCAGTCCACTTTTGTTCAAGAAAAAACCAGAGCTAATATCTCTGAATGGCTAACTCCTTGATATTAGGAGATTAGAATAACAGGTCTGAACCATTTTAATGCATCTAAAGCTCTGCTTCGGGTAAGCACTGTCTGGGACTGGTCAAGTAGTAAATGTTATGCATATGTTCAAGTGCCTGGCTAAATCAGGACATGATGAAGGTGCATTTTCATAAGTCCATTTAAATCAATCCTCATCTGTAACCCCTCTACTCTCTGCCGTGTTTGAATTATGTTTTTCATTCACAGACTGGATTCAAGTATTGCTGTTACAATGAACAGAATAGGAAGAAGGTTGAAAGATTCATGAAATATGTTTGCGATCTATTCAATGTGAAACAGATTTTGCATCTCCAGAAGTGAAAACCTAATACAATACCTAGGATTGAACTAAAATTTGGGTTGATAAAATTAGTCAAACTTCTCACCTTGCTTTTACTTACTCCATTGGCTCTTCTGGATCTAGTCCCGTAGTCACGCTTTCTCTTTTTCTTTATATTTACTTTATATGTTAGGCTACCACTTGCTCAGTACAAGGTAAATATAGCTTTAGATACAAAATATGCTGTTTATGCTTAGGTCA
Organism: Ammospiza nelsoni; assembly: GCF_027579445.1. Taxonomy (NCBI): domain Eukaryota; kingdom Metazoa; phylum Chordata; class Aves; order Passeriformes; family Passerellidae; genus Ammospiza; species Ammospiza nelsoni. Next base: position 82,202,305 of record NC_080669.1, on the reverse strand, counting down.
TGATTTTCATTCATTGTGTATACTTCCTTCTTGCATAAACACACATAACAAAATGGGGATGAAGAATCACATCAAAAGAATGCCTGACATAATAAAGCTGAGGGTGGGGTCATGCTGAAGCTTATGCTATATAGAACCAGAGCTGAAATTTAGAAGTATTTGAAATTCAGATACAGCTAAAATCCCCCAAGTGGTCGTGGTTCCTTCAGTAAACTGTATTCAAAGTGAAATTATCTCCTTTTCCCTGACCTGACTATTAAGCTATCGTCTCAGCACAGTCACTGTAGAATTTTTGAAAATTAATGGATTTATTAGTTATTCCTGAGTCTGTATGGTTGGTTTTAGCTGAAGGTACAATATTGTCTTTTATTCTCATTTTTCCTGCATTCCTACAGCTCTTTAACATTTACAAAAATGTTACATTAGCAAAAAAGAATACCCCCATCTCTGTCCGAGATTTATATAAGCTACACATGGTGTAATACCTCTCCAAAGTACTATTTCTTAATAATAATAAAATTAAAGTAATAAAGAAATTATATAAATAAGCAATGAGGAATATTGACAAGGAAGATTCCCTGAACAAGATACTTGTCTTCTGGATGAACTATCAGATAAATATGAACTGGGAAATAGGAAAACAAAAGGTGTTGTAATTTATTAGGGATCATAGACCAGGTTATATTAGAACCATAAATACAATCCAGATCTCCTAATTCACATTCCAGTGTTCTGTCATTTAAATCAAAAGTGCATCACACTGTAAACTGACTGCATAGGATTATGCTGCTCAAACAGTAATGGTTGTTATTATTACTATTACTATTACTATTACTATTACTATTACTATTACTATTACTATTACTATTATTATTATATGTTGGAAAATTAAATAAATAAATTACTACTCTTTTCTAAGTAGAGGCTCAGATTTCAGAGAGAAGATTTGCAGAACTTCTGTATGTATCTGATGACTTTAAAATACTCAGTTCACAAATTATTCCATCTACAAAGGACTCCTTTTCCTTCTGGACAAGTATGGAGCTAAATGTTAGATGGCCTTGACCCGGAGTGGACAGCTGAATGAGGGCTTGTGTCTGTGCACAGTGATATCAAGCATCACCAGAAAAGCAGAAACTCACAGTCAGTTTGTTGATGTGTTTTCCAAACTTCTTTGACTAAATCTGCAATCAGTATGGGGATCATTCAAACACAAATGTCAGAGGGTGAACAAGCCAGAAGGTGTGACTTATCTTGGGATGGCAACACAGAGCTTGGGTTGTAGGGATCCTTTTGCTACCCTCCTCTGACATGTAGCCAATATTCCTGAGGGCTAAAAGTCCCGCCACGAGAAGCGAAACTTGTACTCTCACCTTTAATATTTCCTCATGTATAAGCAAATTCAAGACTGAGAAAGAGAACATAGGAAAATGAAGACTGCTTTAGATTCTTTGCTAGAAGGAAACTCCTTATGTGTATGTTCCTTCATCCACAACTTCAAATAAATGTATTTTATCACTCCAAAGTGAAAATGAATCTTTAAAGAAACACAGGGCTCTTTGTGGCATCCTGACTATATATTTATGCTTTGTGTTTATGCATATACTAACATTTTTAAATTTCTACTCCCATTCCCAACTTTATGAATAATATTGATACAGGTGAAGTAGGAAGAAGTGGAAAAAAGTGTTGTCAGAGTTATCTATAATTCAGAAGTTGGATACAGTGTGGACACAAGAAAGTTATCAGTCTGTACCTCTTCTAGGAATCTGTGCTTCATTCTCATCAAATGCTCCAATATTTGAGCTGCTGCATAAAATCAGCTTTGAATGAGCCCTTTCCAACACCTACAGAGACTTCTAAGATACAGTCCTGCATTAAGGAAGACGTGTAATAAGTAAGGTTCAAATCACACTAAAAATAAGATTCAAGGAAGTAATTTAATAGGTGTCTTTTTTGTGACTATCAAGCTGAGATGCACTTCTCTCAATTAATTTCTTAGGAGCATAAACACCAGGTTATTATTATTATTATTATTATTATTATTATTATTATTATTATTATTATTATTATTATTATTATTTAATAACTATTTCAGAAGTTATTAAAAAACTGTTCAGTACAGCTACTCAGAACACAGAGATTACAAAGTCCTTTTCAGATCTCAGTTTATAAATGTGTCAATAAAAGATGCCATAGAAAAATTAGCTATCATTAATAGAAATTATTTTTAATTTTTATCTTATTTTTATCATATTTCATTTTATTTATATGATTGTACTGTTTCCATTTCTTAGTCAAACTCTTGTGCTCAAATAATGATTCTGAAATTTATTTCCCCCTGTAACTTAGTTTACCTTTCAGCCTGTGTGATTTATGAGAAGTAAACTTAGGCCTGTAACTAAGATTTCCACTAAATTGAGACTCTTTACAGCAAGAAACAAAAAGGTTTACTGTCTATGCTACACTGTTCATGGACACAGGCACTTGTAGAGACTGATTTTACTAAAGTGCAGTGAATATGTACATCCATTTTGTCTCTTAACAGTGGGAAAGGAGAATGTTGACATTTACATGCAAAATCCTTCCCCATAAAAGCAGTGGAATGCACTTTAAACTCTTCACTATTTCATCAAAGAAAAACGGAGATTCATGGATTTTAAAGTCAAAAGAACTCACAGAAAAATTAGGCTTGAATCAACCTTTGAAGACCATCCAAGTATATGCTGAACACAGAATGATGCAGATCTCAATCATGTTGCTCAGTTTTTCTTTAGGACAGTTTTGAAGATGTCCAGAGATGATGACCTTTCTCATCTCTCTTAGCAACCTGTTCCAGGGCTTAACAATTTTAATCATTATGTTGTTTATTATTCCCTTTTGTGCGATGAAAATTTCTCTTGCCACATATTGGAACTATGGCCTCCTGTCTGTTCTGTGTGTACCTCTGAGAGCATTCAACTTCTATCAGCTCTATTATGGTGTAGATGGAAGCCGAAATATTTATCCTTGTCTTTTCCAGAATAATGTATATGTAATATATTCCAGCATTCTCTCTTGGTCATCCCCTCCCAAATGCACTTTTTTTCATTGTTTGGATTTTCTTGTATTTGAAGGCCAAAATTAGACACAAGACTGTATGACCTCATGTGACTCTGGCATATGAGTGTGCCAGATAGAGGGTCATTCTTAAAACAGGCTGGATACAGATTTGTTAATGAGGATCAGCCTCATTTGGTCATCCTGGGTTGGCAAGATGACACACGACTGCCTTTTGTCAATGAGAGCTTTGGCCCTTTTCTGCAGAGATGCTATGTAGCCATCCCCAGCCTGCATGCAGTTATTTTGCTTTGGTGAGGGCACGGTTCATCTGTACTTCAGACTGCTGGCAAAGGTGTTAGCAGCTCTTCGTTAACTATCTGTCTTTCTGACTTCACAAAATCATTACAGTTGGAAGGGGCCTTTGGATATCCTACTGCCCAGCCACTATGCAAAGGCAGAGTCACCTGGAGCAGGTAACACAGGAACATATCCAGTTGGATTTGGATGTCTCCAGAGAGGGAGACTCCACACCCTCCATTGGAAACTGTTCCAGTGCTCTCCCACCTTCAATACAAAGTTCTTCCTCATGAAACTTCTCGTGTTTTAGTTTATAGTCAGTGTTCTCTCTTCTATCACAGGGCACCACTGACAAAAGTCTGGCACCATCTTCTTGTCGCCCTCCATTAAGACATTTTTACATATTAGTGAGATCCCCTCTCAGACTTCTCTTATCCAGAATAAGTAGGCCAAACTTCCTGCAGTCTCTCCTATTAAAAGCAATACACCTCACCCCAAATCATCTTTATGTTCTCCACTGGATCTGTTCCAGTAACTCCACGTGTTTCTTGTGTTGAGGAGCTCAGAACTGGACTCTTCACTCCACCAGGGCTGAGTAGAGGGACAGGATCACCTCCCTCAACCTGCTGGCCACACTCATCCTGATGCATGTCAGAATCCCACTGGCCCTCCTGGCTGCAAGGTCACATGTTGGCTCATGGCCAGCTTGTCACCCACCAAAGCTCCCAGGTCCTTCTCTGCAGAGCTGTTCTCTGGCAGTCAGCCCTCAAACTCCGCTGGTCATTGGGCTTCTCTCTGCCCAGATGCAGGACCTTACATTTCTCTTTGTTAAACCTCATTCAGTTTCTCTATGCCCAGCTCTCCAGCCTTCCAGCCTTCCAAGCTTCCAGATTCCAGGCTTCCATCAAGTAATGGAAGCCTGGAATCACTCTTTGCCAATAGAACCTGAGGCAAACATTAAGCATCTGAGTTTTTCCTATAGTATCTAGCACAACGACTCCTGTCCTTCCTGCAACAATCCCGTGTTAACCTTGGTCTTCCTCTTGCTGAAAGTATTCTTTTCTCTTACTAAGTGTTGCCCTTGACATTCCTTAACAGTTTTAACTCCAGCTGGGATATGGCCTTCTTACTTCAATCCTTGAATTCCTGGACAGTGTTTCAGTGCTATTACTCACAGTTCCACGTTGAGCTAGCCTGGCCCCTGGCCATGCTGGCCTGTTTTGTGCAGATCAAGATGGATCATTCTGGTGCTTTGAGGAGGCTGCCCTTGAAGATTTTATCTTCCAGGGCAGACTTCAAGCTTTCACACATGCCAACTGCCTAAACCTACTCTCCTGATACACAGGATCTTTATGCTGGTAATACCTTTTTTTTTCTCCCCCCTCAATGCTAACTCATGGTCACTGTTGCAAAGGCTCCAAGTCTCAGATTCCTGTTCAGTTTGGCTTTATCTGAATAGTGAATCCAGCACAACATCTCTTTTAGTTTGGACATTCACCATCTTCCACAAAAAATAATGACAGCCATCTAGCTTAATTTTCTGTGCAGCACCAGTCACAGAATTTCATGCTTGACTCCAGGGTTGAGCCTAGTAGCTTGTCTTTGTTTAGAACATCTTTTCCAGAAAAGCATTCATTATTGATCTGAGGACAAAAAAAGTGGTGAATAAGCCAGTTTTGTGCATAGTTTTCCTTCTTCATTAGAAGTAGGTACTTAATTTTTATTTTAATTCGCTTGATTTCCCCTTTTAGGTTTGGTTTGTCTAGCCTTTTCTGCTAAGTGATTCTTTGGCCCTTTTTTTTCTTATAGAGGTACTTATATAGAAAAATCATGATAGTGTGGTAAAAATAGATGATCAGGTTTTCATACTGAGAGAACATCTTTTAATATTTTCTGCTTTCTGGAACTTGGAAGTGTAAAAAGTTTCATTAAGGAGAAAGAGCAGTGACTTCTGATTTATCTAAAACTTTGTCTAAAGGGTTGAGCTAGTCCATTCAGGTATTCACTGAGGCAATTCACTCATTCCTTGGTTCTATTGTATATGTAATAAGCATTACTGTGGGCCTCAGGTAAGTCTTGAGCTGGAAAGTAATAGTATAACCTTATCAGAAGCAAAGAGTGTAGCTTCTGAAACAATGACTTTTACATAGTGAGTATGATAAATGAAAGCATTTTCCTCTTGTTTAAGAAACTAGGTTTTTATGAGTTTATTGTAGGATATTTAAAAGGATGGAGAAATCCTTTATTTGAGTTTGTAAATTTTATTGGCACTAGTGTTTCCATCTCCTCTTTTTTTTTTTTTTCTTAATCCTGGGATTTATTGCTTTTTTATTTCAAAGCAATAAGGACTCAGGAGAAAATTCTCAGTACAATGTGTCAGACTTTTCTGCTCAGGTATAGAAGGGTTTTTTAGTTTCTACTTCTCCAGTTTGGCTGACATGTTAAAACTACCTCTTTATGTGTCTGTGCAAGTAGTCATTTAAACAAGAAATTTTAAAATTCCTTGTTTTGAAAGGGGTTTTGGCAGATTTGGTTGTGGTTGTTTTTTTCCCCATAAGGATCACTGTATATTCCTTTGACTTAGGGTTTATGAAATTAATTTAGCTACAGGCTTTTAAAATTTTCCATTCCTATTCTTTATTCAGTTTATTTTCGTGCAGTTCTTTCCTGTATTTAAAAAGCCTCCTCAGTTTTTATGAACAAAAATGTTATTTTTTAAAGCAACTTTCAGCTTTGGAGTTCAACATATTAAAACAATCTCAGAATGATGGATGGCAATTTTCTGAGTGCAATTAATCTGTAATTCCAACTGATTGCATGATGTTATTGTCACAGTTTAAAAAGTCACTGAATACTTCTAAAACTATCCATTTTTCTTTCACTTAATAATGCGAACATCGACTATGAATTTTGAATGCTGGTTTTTTTTTTTCACTTACACATATTAAAAGTAGAAAGGTCAGTTTAATTTCCTGAGCTTGTTTTGTTCAAATTTATCTGTTAGTTTCTTGAGTGCAGAGCTTAGCATAGTAAAGTTCCCTGTGCAGAAAAAGCCAAGTAAAACTGATGGAGCAGAATAGAAGAGTATGAGCAGTCCTACTGAAAGAGGATGCTGCCCCTGAAGCTTTGTCCAGGGCTTTTTGCCATCAGTGGGCAGCTCTGTCGGAAAATCAGTGAGTTGTTATTCAATTAAAGAAATCAGGGATGGGATCCTTTACAAACAGCAGTGGGTGGGAGCATCACTTCTGGAGTATGCTACCAGCACACTTCTTAAGTGGAGACAGAGAAAAAAATTGTGTGCATTTCACTTTCTGCAATTAATTCATTTTGCATCATTCATTTTTTATATAAAACAAAGTTTTAGATCAACTTTGATAAATTCACAGGACTATGAGTCATTAATGACCTTAACCAAAACATGTTCAGTAACAATAAACAGAACATAAGGGGGGAAGTGTTGCCATACAGGTGCATGAAATTAATTTACTAACTGAGGCTTTGTTCATATATAGTAGCTTTCCAGGGGTCCAGAATCCCTGTAGCATCATCAGTAAGAAAGGCATTTCTATAAGGTCACAAAACCATCTTCAAAGTGGCATGGCAAGTATAGGGCAAAATGTTATATAAAACTCATTTTCTGTTCTATATCTACAGATGGAATTAAAATGATGACATTCAAAGAGATGTTAAACAATTATTATGTCATCCCCCATAGCATTTTGTTTTGTTGTAATTTTTTAATGGACTGAAGGAATCCTTTCATTCTCATCTAAAAGATGGGAACTAAAAAGATCATCATCTGTCATGAGCACCAGAAAGCTAGAAAGAACTTTTCCCCATTTGACCCAGTCCACATCCCATGGAGCATTTATGAAAATACAGCTGTAACTTACTGAGAATATTTTATCCTTTTCCTAGTGCATATCCTTTTATACAGCACCTGCAAATGGGTGCTGATTATGTCGGATTGAAGGACAGGATATTCTCTCAAAAAGCAGCAATGAATTGGCCAACTGAATTTTCAACTGTCACAAACAAGTTTCTGCAGTTACCACAAAATATTCCCCAGTTTTATTGCAGCTGTGAAAAACATTATGTGGGCAAGACCTCTGCTTCAAATGCTTAACTTTACTTTGTCACTTAAATTATCCATCAAAAGTCACATTTTCTAATGAGCGCCCTTTGATGTCTTTTTCTTCTTAAACTTGAGTATTTCAGCATGTCAAGGTGACTTCAAGGAGGAAATGCACTTAAATTTTTGTTCATTTGAAGGGCTTTTCTTGTGGACAGCATGATTATCTCGTCTTGTCAGGGAGGTGGCCAGGGGTTAGCTTTTGTTCTATCCATGTCCTTTTTTCCTCCATTTCCAGTTTCTTTCTCATTGTCTGCCAGAATACAAATCAAGGCAATGATGTGTGTTGGATAAAATGTCCATCATCTTTCTGGTGTACATCTCTATCAAGCTATAGGAAAGTAGAGCTTTTTGTAACATTGACAAATGCAGTATTGGTGCAATCAAACTGTGGTAGTGAATAACGTGAGTGTATGAGTTTCTCAGTTCCCGCATTAAGGGTGAGAAAAAAAAATGGAACCTGTTAGGTAACAGCTAAAAGGAAAATTTACCACAGTCCAGGTTTTCTAATCCAGACACTGAGCTGCTTTATTTAGATACAGGTGTCCATGGTAGAGTTGAATGTCTTCAGATGCTCACCTAAAACCTCAAAAATGAGGATTTTACATTGTTAGTCATAGGTCTCTCATTTTATTTTGAGCAAGTCATTTAGGTCATCTTACTGACTTCATGGAAATGTTAATCTCCCAGGAAATTCTGCATCTTACATATTCTCTATCTTATGATCCAGCTCTTCCTGTGAAACTGATATTTCCATTCAACCATGTGCCATTTAAATTGATATTTGGACATTTTTTGATAAATACACAACAAAGGTAGGTAACAAGACAAAACTCTAAGCAAGTAAGTTAATTGCCATGCTATTTCGTATTTGTAATCTTGAGGCAGGCACAGACTAAATTCCTGAATTCTGAAGCTTCAGATCCCAATGTCAGGTTCCAAGCTAAGAATCCTTAATACCTTGCTGGCACCTCCAATGCTTTATAAAACTGCATCCATCTTAAATGGAAAAGTGAACCAGTGAGCAATAGCTGCAGTTTGTATGACTCTAGATTTGGTTTCCAAAGTCTGCTAGAGGTGAGGCTCTTTCCACCATTTTTACTACTAAAGAATTAACAAAGAAAATACTCCTACCATAAAACACACTGAAAGTAGAAACAAGAAAACAAATGCCATTCATATGACAAAAGTTAGATAATTGAAGAAATATTCCAGAAAACTGTCACCTCAAGAAAAGGTCTGAAAGACTGAATTTCAGTTTGGGAAAATTTACTGTGGCAAATGGGTTTAGAAGAAGGTTCAAAACACAGGGCAAAGACACTCTCATCCTACCACCCACCATTTTGATAGAAATTGTTAATCCACCTTTCAATTAAATGGGCACATTCTGGTTGTGGGCTTGGCGTTAATGATTATCTGAATAAAAGAAACAAATTGACATCTGGAAAAGAAGTAAAAAGAAAACTATCTTCCGAACTCAAAAAAGCAGTAAACTTTATATTAAAAACTGAAAGTTCATTTCAAATTCCAAGAGGATTGAGGGGCTTTATGTATATATTTTTCTTTCTGACATGACTTTGAAGTTAAAAAGGTCATACTTATTTCACCTGCTCACTAATGGCTCTGTGGCAGTAACTGTAATTGATTGTAAAGTTTTGTGTTTTTTTTTTTTTTTCTTTTTTGTCATTCTTTATGGATTCAGATCCTGCAGATTAGAAGCTTCGGGGATTATCAGGCAGCCACAGTCAGAACTGAAGAATTATCAGAGGATAATCTTGTACTATTGCAAACTCCCTGCTATTAGGTATCATCCAATCATTCATTCAAGGAATTGTTATATATTTGTTCAGCTGCTCTGCATTGTTAAAGTCTCCTTCATTCCTTTTCAAATTTGCTTTCATGAACTGTATAAGCATTATAGATGGTACATAATAAGTCTCTGCTGTAAAGAAAGAGCTGATACTTTTAAATTTATTTTTATTTAAACCAAGGTCAAGGTTGAAGAATCACGCCCATGCACAGAACTTAAGATAATAAAAAAATATTATTTATAACTTTTCCTCTTAGTTTCCATGGGCATGCTTCTCTTACTCTTTCTTCAAATTAAGACTTCGTAGACAGCAACTCAGAGGCCTAACATGAGTGGATCAAGGGTTGTCCAAAATGAGGGCAAACAGATCCCAATCTCAGCAGCTGCTGCTTTTACTATCTCAGGCTGGCAACTTCTAGAAAAGGAATACTGAGAAATCCTGAAAGAAAACAATTTACACCCTCTAAACACAGGGGAAGAGGATACCAATCTTTCTATGTCATTGGCGGCTACAACTCCTCCTTATCTTTTCCTATGATGCCAGCAAGGAAACGGTAGCAGAGAATTAGGTTGAAATGTCTCTGTGGCTGCACTGAGTTGTCCACTAAGAGATTGATGAATTTCCCTTCACATGGATGTCACTGATGACACAAATTGCAGGGCCAAGAGGAATAAGGCCTTGACATTCTAGAGATAACCCCAGGCAACGGTGGGAACAGGTTGAAAAATGACACCACTTGGGCTAATTTTTAGGTCATGAGTAAATGTGAAGGTCTGGGCATTTTCTGAAAGGCTAGAAAGTAATGTCAGCAAGACCTGGTATTTCATGCATTCTCCTATGCGTGAAACTCATTGCTCTTTTACATTGGAATAAGAAACTGCAGCCCTACATGTTTTAAAAAACTCATGAAAAAAGACAACTTCTCATCTCTCAAAAAGAGCACCAATCAAATATATTAATATCTGGTAACTTCAGAAATTTTCTCCATTGACTCTGCCTCTATACCTAACCATCTATGTTCTCAGAATGCTATTATTTCTAGGAAAAATATTTTCTAGGAAAAATAGGATTAAGCTCATATGTCATACAGGCCAAGAATACACACGTGGCCAGTTGCAGAAGCTCATCTAATGGGATGGAATGATACTAACTCATTCATTCTGTGCACACACTTGTGTGTGTCTGTCAAAACAAGGTTTTCTCATTTACTGAAGGCTGCTGTTCAACTCCTTTTGGAATCTTGTCCCTGCACCAAGTGACATGCAAGAACTCACGGAAACTCATCTCCTTTACTGTGCTCATTATCTAACCCTCCTCCTTAAATATATCCAGGGGAGGAAACAGACAGCAGAAGCATTTTTTGGCTTGAAGAAATTTCATATCTACAAGTGAGTCAAGATACCAAGAAAAATATTTTCTTACCTGGAATTCTGGGCATCTAATAGGCTAGATGTGAGTTTGTCTGACTGTGAGTGAGTGCATGCTGCATCTCATGGTGTCATGATTTTGTCTGGGATAGAGTTAATTTTTTTCTTAGTAGCTGGTACAGTGGTGCAATTTGCTTTGAGCATGAGAATAATGTTGGTACCAGAGTGATGGTTTAGTTGCTGCTCAGTAGAGCTCACCAAATCAAGGACTTCTCAGATTCCTGTGCTCTTACAATGAGCAGATGCACAAGAAGCCAAGAGGCAGCATGGCCAGGACAGCTAACCCAAACTGGAGAAGGGGATATTCCCTACACAGAACATCACCCCAGTGTACAAACTGGGCAGAGTTGGCTGTCAGTCACTGCTTACCCCTGGAAAACAGACTGGGCATTGATCTGTGCCCAATCATGTGAGCAAACATGTGAAACATTTGTTTCTCTTCGGTTTTATTCCTTACCCTTCCTGTTTTTTGTTTGGATGATGATGTTGTTTGGGTTATTTCAGTTGTTAAACTCCTTTTATTTCAAGCCACGAGATTTACCTTTTTTTTGTCATTTTCCTCCCTGTTGGGTGCATGGTGAGGGCTGAGTGAGTAACTGCAGAGCCCAGAGCTGCCAGCTGGGTTTAAAACATGGGCTGTCAGCACATGCTTGCTCAAGGAATTGGGGTAAACTATGAGTGTCTCTTATGAAAATACATATAGTTTAATGATAAAAAATGAGAAAAATATATGCTTCATACTGCCTCAATTTTCTCATAAACAGTATTGCTCTGTTGGAGAGCTTCAATGCTGGAAAATCGAAGGGGAAAGAGAAAACTCCCAGTATTTCTTTATCTATTTATTTAATGGGCAACTCTCCAGTAATTAATTACCTAAAATAAGCTGAACCCTTGAAACAAAGGAGAGGGACGAAAGTATGAGTCCTCTGAGGCCCTGAATATTTTTAGCTTGCCACACAACCCTCTTGATGAGATTTACAACTTTTTACATGGAAGTAGCAGTTTCCCTTCTGAAAGGAATTCCTGAATGGAAAATTGTTTACTTGAAACCAAGTCCACAGGGGGAGTTAGCTGTGTGGCCTCACTTGTGTGGCTGACAGGACTTGAGTGCTACCAGTACTCCATTGGTCAGCAAGGAAATTCAGTATATTCAATGCTGACTGGTAGGACCCTGCATTATACAGGTGATGCCAAAAAGGGATCAATTCCATATCATCCTGAAGAACTCTGGTCTTCCAAAAACTTAAATCTTTTTTTGTGAATTTAGGTTATTCTTTTTCAAAGAGAGAACTACTTTCTTCCAGAACAGAGGTTCCTCCCATTGTAACAAACTGGCATCTGCAGGTCTTACCTGAAGCGCAGAACTTACACAAATAGGAAAATGCCTGAGTGGACTTAAACTTCTTTTTTTTTCTGGCAAATGACCAGCTACCTGCTTGAGAATAAAACCTGATAAATTAATGACATGCACCTATTTCTAATCTGGGAAGAACAGTTTGTCTGCTTCCCACTGCTCTACCTAGAATGCCAAGTAACTGTGTGTGCTTCCTTTCTGTTTACCAAATAAAATAACTTCAAATTTCTTTTTGATTTATCATTATAAGCCTACAAATATTCTTACCCTGGATCCATTCCTCTTGTTCAATTTTTGCATTTCATTTAAAATTATCCATTAAGGGAGCTCACAGAAATTATCTGCAGCCCAATTATTATGGTATTCATATGGAAAGACATCCACAAGTTCTCTGTGTTTCAGAGGGAGTATTTATCCATGGGAACCAGTGTACAGGCTTATTTCCCTCTTGTCATAGAGCAGTTCAGAGCCATGTTGTACAGAAAAGAGTCCAGTTGTCTGAAGGAGGGAGCAGACTGAACCTTCAGCAAGTCTGCTGATGACATGAAAAAATGAGCTGGAACATCTGCCATAAAAGGAAAATCTGGGAGAACTGGGGCTGTTAAGCCTCAAGTAGAGACAGTTCAGAGGGATCTTATCAATGGATATAAATACCTAAAGAAAAGGTGTAAAAAGTACAGATTCTTTCTTGGCCTGGACCAGAGGTAATAGGCAAAAGTGAAATGCAGAGGGTTCATCCTGAATATCAGGAAGTGTTACTTTGCTGTGAGGATAACTGAGGGCTGGCACAGTTGTCCAGGGATGTTGTGAGCAACTCCATTCTTGGAGATACACAGAAGCCATCCAGAAATCATTGGGCAGCTTGCTATAGTTTTCCTTGCTTGAGCAAAGAAATTGGGCCAGACGACCCCCAGAGTACCCTTCTCACCTCAATCAATCAATCAATCCACTATTCTGTGATTCTGTTTATCTGGATACACCTTTTTTAACTGCAGGTTTCCTACAACTTTGTGAAAAAAAATCACTGCACTAACAGTCTGTGCAGTATGTCCAGGGAAAGGAGTCTTAAGTATGCAAACAATATTCACCCAAAACTTATCCCCAGATAATGATTCTGGAGACATAGACTCTACCCTGAATTTAAGGTTCCCTTTCAAGATCAAACATTTGGCTCATTTGTCTAGACCAGAATTCTGCTCAGCATATAAGCTCAAAAGTTAGGCTGACAGATAGACAGACAGACTGAGTGACTAGGAATTTAATTCTCTCTCATTCAGCTCCTAAACTATCCAAACTCTCTCCGCTCTGCTTTAGCACATGAAAAATCCTGGCTCAGAAGCAAATGTTGTATTTATTGTACATAGCTCACAGACAGATATCGTACAAATGCAAACAAATATGAATGATAGATGCTGAATAATTGCTGTGTGTTCTCCTGACTCACACCAAATGTAAGAAAGATCACTTTGGTCCCTTGTTTCCTGGCTGTTGTTAGTTTTGGTTCATATTTATTTTGTTGCCTTAGCTGTTATTTTGTCAGCTTCAGGTGTTTCCTTTGATTAACACACAGCATGTTTTCCCCTAGTCTGTTTGTTTTTTTTCCTCTACGAGCTCTGTCCTAATCTGTCAGGTACGTTATCTTTTTATATGTAAGGGTTGTTACAGTAATATTTGATAAGCAGATTTTAAAGAGATCATATGTACATTTTTAATCTAAATATATAGATATGTTTTAGGAAAGGAAAATGGATACATATGACACAGACAATTGTGGTACACAGGGCTGTGTATGCTCAATGCCTTTTATACTCATAGTAAATGGAAAGTGGTGTTCAAAGCACTGGAAACTCCTTCATCAATTGTTTAGTCACATTATGGAGAAGATTCTGTCTCATATCTTACCCCTACTCTCTACCATCCCCTACGTGCTGGTTTTCCTGTTTTGTACCTGGAATGTTGGGCTCTCATTACAACAGGCACTGTATAGAAGCAGTGCCTCAGGACACACTGACATTTTTCATATGGTTCATGGCAGGACCAGACCTCACCCTGAAACAGAGATTTTACCAGTTGGATTCTGTGTCTTCTAAATCTCAGGGTTTTTACCAGTGCTATAGCAACCTCCATACTTAGAAGTTTGTGCAAGTCAGTCCAATGGAAGATCTCTGCGTGGTCTATCCAGGGTCTCTAAGACAAACAGCAGTTTGTGGAGGACCTTTTACATGGACATTGCTAGTTTCTCCATTTTCATTTGGGGAGGAAAAAAAAAGGAAATAGAAATAAAGAAAAAAAGTACTTGTGGAAAAAATACTGTTAACTTCCAGAAATTTGATTACTAATACTAAAACTGTTATTCTATGGTGTAAATTACGTGGTCTTACAGACTTTGAGTGGTCCTGGACACATGTGGAATGTTATCCCAATGAAAGGAAGGGTTGAACACTAAGTAAACCCACAGCAGTTAGAGCCAAAAACCTGACTTCCAGTTTTGAATTTACCACCGGGCAGGAGCAAGGAGGTGTGGTGTGTGTTACTGTTATTTATTTCATTTTTGTTTTTCTGGTGAAGAAAATTTTTCTTCTTTTTTTACCATTCAGGATGCACCTTGAAATGTCTGAATTCTGATAGAGATTAAGAGCAAAGTGAAGTGCCACGGGTAGGTGAGCAGACACCTACAAGCACACAGATCACTGCAGAAGTCAGAGAAAATTTTCTTAGCCTCCTACATCCACAAAAGACTGGAGCTCTATTGAGAGTCTTGGAGAGAGCAGCAGAAACTCTTGCCTTGAAAAACCCAAGGAAAGAGTTAACAGCAAGCGTGCCGCCTCTCTTCAGCAGCCTTGAGCAGTTGGTGCCTTTGCCATTAAATATTTTCACATGTAGGTTTTCTATTTGCCTTGAATTACTGAAATACACTAAGCACATCTCTCCAAGGACCCAAAGTGATGGTGTAATAGGTTCTTGCTAATAGCTTGAAACTATACAGCAATCTAGTTTTAAAATACAACACAAATCTTTATCTAAAAGCACTAACACCTCACTCCTGTGTTCACCGAGTATGTTTTCACATTTCTTTTTGCAATGCCTAGCAGGGAGGGGGTGGGCGGTGGGGAAACAGCTACAACAGAAATGATGCATTCCAGGCAAAGAGCCAATTTAAAAAGTCTGTTCCCTCCAGTTTGCTGTCACTTGTCACGGTTAAACAAAACATGGAATAGAAAAAGAGAAATTGGCTTCAGTGTAAATGTCAACATTCTGATTAAAGCAAACATGAAGCATTCACAACTCCTGACAAAAAAAAAATTAAATTAAATTATGAAGGGTATGCAAATGAGGCCCTTCGTCTGTAGGATTAAGGGTATGTATGAATTTGCATTTTCTGTTTATACTATTAAAACTAATGTAACAGAGCTGGGTGCTCGAGGGCATGCAGGCATCCTTTGTCAGGGGGTGAAGCTGCCCAGCATATTTGTGTAAACTGAGTGAATGAGAATGTGAGCGCATCCCCAGGTGTGGGTTGCATGCACTGGCTCACATTAGTCTGGGTTGGTAAATGCTGCACACATCTGTCTTTTGTCCACTCCTGTTTACATGTAGGAAAAACAAGATGGTTCCTAACTTCAGGAGGATATTCCATTTTCAATATACAAATAAATGAATAATGTACTTGGTTAATGTCAGCAGTGGCAGGAAAAAAAAAATAATTCTGAAATGAGGAAAAAGTAAGACTTGGAAGTAAAAGCAGAATCTGGAAAGCAAAAAAGCCCACAAAACCTAAAAGCAAGAAACTTCCATCACTTGAGAATACTTCAATTGTGCTGTTTTCCAGGAAGGGTAATGGAGAATTATGAAAAATATATTAATAATTTAAACCTGGGTAGGATATGGTCCCAGTTCCTCTGTTTCTTGTTAGACACAGATCTTGGAAATTGAATTGTTTGAAACGTGCTTTTGCAAAGCTCTCAGCATGCATTCATAGCATAAAATTTTTAAGCAAGTGTAATACATTTGAATTCCATAATTAAAATTAATGGGAAAATGAAAAATAAATGGCCTGCACTGGTCCAGTTTCCCCTTTCTGTGGAATATGTTTCACTGTTATACACACCATTGTGTATGTGGTGTGTTTGTGTGGCATACTTAAGTCTGGTTTGTTTTCTTTTTTCCTTTCCATATTGGTTTCTCTGTGTGAATCTATTTGTAGCTATGTTTTCAACTATTCCCTCATCAGTAAATATGCAAATACATGAAAATACTACATAAGCCACTAGACAATATTCCTTACCCAGAATTAGAAAGCATTTCTAGTTAGACAAAGCAGACTCTGTGCCCTCAAAACATGTTATTCATTACTTCAGGACACTACCTACTACCTCCTCCCTACTCCCTCGCCTTAGAAAATGTGTGTACAGAAAAGAAATCTGAGGAGATTACCACAGATTTATTTTTAATAACTACATTTAGAAACATAAATTCTGTTTCAAAACCTCTATAGCAAATTTAAAGACTGGTATGAAATAAGCTTGGCATGTTCAAGGTGCATGAGAATTTTTTCTGGGTTGCTAAAAGCAATGCCTGCCCACATTTTATTTCTCTGTTTGCTACAAGAAGACTACAGTGATGGCCTCAGCACAGCACTTAACAAAATCTGTCTGTCCCCTGCATTCAGTTTTAAGGGGTTAGGTTACTCCTGTTTTCTCTCTTCCTTCTTCTCTTCCTTGAAGAAAATATTATTTCAAAGTATTTAACAATCTGCATATCTATCCAATCTAGTTATTTATCAACATAAAGGATAAATATGGATTTTACATTTTCTAATGTTTCTTGCCAATAAGATTGCACTTTTACAGTGGTATGTAAAGGTCCCTGTTACCGAGTATACCAGTACTTTTCATTTTTCTGACATAGATGCATGAAGTCTTAGGACCTATAATAATTAGCATAAGATTGAACACTGTAGCACATTTCATACTCTATGCATTGGATTTCTGAGATCTCCAAAGGATTCAAACATTTTTCTTGCTTATAAGAAGACACTGTGTTGATTTCAAAGACTTTTCAAAATGGAATTAGACTCAGGTGCTCTATATTCCTTCTCCAAAACTCTTGTTTTACCAGCACATTTTCTCTTTTTATGCAAAACACACTTCCTTCTCCTGTAGCACGGAGGGAGAAATGCACTTGAGCAGGGAAGTGAACAAGACCAAGTCACAGCCTGGCTGGACTCAGACTTGATTTCCGTAGATGGGTTCTTGCACACTTGCTGAGCTACAAACACCAGGGGCTCTGCATGGGGCAGCTCTGGACACAGGCACACAAATCTTGATTGACAAAAATTAGGCTTTAACCATAGATTTTAAATGGACTTCTACCCTGCAGGCAGAAAAGAAGAAAATAAAGATTTGCCTTTTTTTTTTTCCCTAAAATATTGTCTACTGCTATATTTTATATCTATTTTTACATCTATCCTGACTTATCAAAGGTATGAAAAGGCAGGATCGTAACTTGCAGTGAGTTTATTCATGGGCCTAAATTATGTCTAATTTAGAGACAACATAGGTTGAACCAGTGACTCAGTAGTGGCTGCAATGGCGTCTTCAAGTGGGAATAGGCATAAATGTAAACTCCTTAAATCAGGCATCTATATCCTTACACTGACTTCTATAAGCAAAGGGTTGGACAAGCAGCAAGAGGAAAAGCTCAAAGAATTGTCAAGCCATCTCCCTGAAAGCAAACCAAACACCGTTTCTTATCAATGGAAAAATAAATTATAAAACTCACTGAGATCAATGATGGTAGAAATCATTATTTGTTCTTCCCCCACCACCATAAACAAGATTACATAAGCTCCTGAAAGCAGAATTCCATCAGTACAAATTAATTCTGGTGATTAGAAAGAAATCTTAATCACATTTTAATGATTCACAAATTACTGATTTACAGATAAAATGAGGGTATATATATTGCTTTTAGTATTTTTTCCCCATATGACTGACCAGTCATTATGGGAGAGAAGATACAGGCTTATCTCACATTTTGGTTTTATACACTATGACTATTTTGATGTACTCATTTTCTTCAGTCCTAGAATAATGAATTCTGAGGCTGAGCTGATATTTGTCACTTTAAATTTATAAAAAAATGAAAGAACGGCATGTATGCCTAACATTTCATTAGTAATAACTATGCCTGTATAACTATAAGTGAATCAACGGTAAAGAAAAGGTCTAATAATGGTTTTGCTGTTTTTAAAAGCATGTTTGGGTATCTAACTCATTAGCTTTCATTCCACAAATACTGAAAAAGAATGTATTTTCTGCAGTCTGAATGCATACCCAGATATTATCAGCATTTGCCACATACAGAGCCCACAGCATAAGGCATCATCACAATGCCATGGCTAAAATTCACAATGTCTCTATTCTTGAGCATTGAAAAGTGCCTCCAACCTTAGCATGAGCAGACCCCTAAATTCCATGGCTGCAGATCAAACCCTTCCACTGATGTAGTCACTCCACTGTCGAAACCCAACAGATCAGGCAGGTATGCAATACATTTTTAAACAGTTCACTTAACAAGGGCTGGACGGCACCTTGAGAAACCTGATGTAATAGAAGGTGTGCCTGCCCATGGCAGAACGGATGGCACTAGATGACCTCTAAAGATCCCTTCCAATCCAAATCATTCTAGGATTCTCTTTCTCTGTTTCAAAGGCTGAGAGAAAATAGTAAAGTACTTAGATATCTAGGTATGTGTACTCCCTCAAACAAAAGTAACTTGGTATGAGCTCGGCCCTGACAGGTAAGTACAATAAAAAGCTGTTCTCTAGAGGGACAAGCATCAAAGAGAAGAACATTGAATTAACTGGCTAAATAACCAGAGACTAAGAGGTGAGGAAGCTTTTGTCTCAGTGTAAGGTATTTAATGCAGAGACAAGATAAACAAAGGCCGCTACAGCAGCTGCACCTGCAATTGCATCCAAGAATAGGTTAGAAAAGATCTTTTTCTGTCTCTCTAGATTCCCTGTAATCCATCTATATTTGTCTGTAGTCTAAACCATGCAAAATGTGTGCCAACAACTCTTAACAAAACAAAAGCACATTCTCAGGGTAAAATTTGTCCTCCCAAAAAAGCCCACTTCATTGTTAATTGTGAATATACATAAAGAACTGAGTAATACTCCTTTGATCTGCAGATTAAAATCATATGATTAAAGACATACAGATAACATTCAAAGAGTAGAAGAAAAGATGTATGAAGAGAAATAGAAGCATCAGGATGAAAATACAGAGTGACGCCAAAGAAAAGGAATTCAACAGTGGTTTTCCCTTGTATTTAGATTATATTAGATTAGAGGGACCTATGCTGTTGGAGGGAAAAAAAACAACAAACAGCTAAACAATATCAGGGAACATAAGGTTTACGCCTCTATCCTAAAATAGGAATTAATTTACTACTGATCTAAACAGGTGTTTATTAAACTTTTTTAAAATTCTAGTAGTGACCTTACAATATCCTCTGAAAATCTGCTCCAAAGTTTAACTTTTTTTATTGTTTCAAAAGCTATTTTTTTCTTTTTGTATAGGTAATCTTAGGGGAACAAAAAGGAAAAGCAGAACACCAAACAGATATTTATGAACAAACTAAAAGTAGGAACAGCAAAGGTAGAGCGTTGTTCATATTGATGCAGAGATTGAAAATAACAGTACATGAGGAAATAAATGAACCTTAAAAATGTGCTACATCCTTCATCACAGAGTAATGGGCTGAAATCCTGCGATTTATAGAGTCTGAATTCTATCTTTGGCTTTCATCTAGATTCTAGGATTAGACTTTAGTTGTGCGTTTATTGCATTTCTGGATCTGGAAGCATGATTTGGCAGAGTTTTCAAAACAAGACAAACAGCAATTAAGATATATCTAAAATTTCTGTACGAAAAGACTAGAATAGATCATATTGAGAGATTATCTATGTACATATAGATGAGGTATTAGAATATGTGACTGACACAGAAGAACATTGAAGACAATATTAAAAGTAATGCTGCTCTTGCCAAATGAAGTCAAAATAATGTTAACTTGCTAATAGGGCAGTCAAAGTTATTTTAACTCTAGTACTGCTGCTGAAGTTCAGGAGGCCTACAGACCATGTATGAATATCAGAATTTTCCACAAGTTTGTTTACAAAAGAATTATCTGTCACCAAATACTCTTAATATTATGGATATTTTTTGTTATTGTTGTGCTTTTATGTGTGTGTGTTTTGGTATGTTTTTTTCTTGCCCTTTTGGTGTTGTTTGAGGTTTTTTTGCCTGGTTTGGTTTGGTCATTTTGCAAAATAGATACCTTGAAGTTATGAGATGCAGTGCAGGAAAAAAATCCTTTTAACCCTGCCAAGTACTTATATGTTGTGAAGTATTTTCTTACTAGTGACAGATTTCTGCAGAATTCTGAGTATTAAAAGCCTACTTATAGCAATGAAAGCTTTAATATTTCCTTATGCTCATGGAAATAGTGGATGAACATGTGAAACCCACAGATTTCAAGAAATAATGACTTTATCCAAAAAGATAAAACTCCCTAAACCTGATATGGCCATCAGTTCTTGAAGTGATAATTCACCAGCCATTTTCATTGGGAAATTGTTTTAAACTTTCACACATTTCCTTGAGAGACTGACTCTACAATTTTGAGTTCCTGCATTCAGGTGCACACCTTGTCTGCATCATCACTCCAGACCAGAGCGGTGCACAGGAGGACAGGAGCTCCTTCACACGCTGTGGCTTCCAAACAAAGGTCAGATGAAACTCCATTCTGATCTCTATAATGATATAAGAACCCCAGGGCAAGCATTAGCACACTCCTGTGGATCTCTCTAGGCCTGAAGCCATTATTGCCCAGATCAGAGGCAGACTCTGCTTGCTCTTCTTATCCTTTTCTAAACCATAGATCTTTGCCAGTTTTAAGTACATGTGAAATTACTGCACATCACCTCTTTTCTTTCAGCCTATTGCATAAGTTTAGTCCTTGTTGGTCACACTGTGGATTTCATTTTCCAATCTGTTAGCTGTTTTTAATTTGTATATGCAGTTCTGAACTATTTTTGTTAATTCGACATCCTGAATCATGAACACTAAAAGTAGACATCATATTCTAATGTCAAATCTTTAAATATCTTGTGCAGAAGACAGGCTACTGTCTAGACTGTACTTCATTTACGTCAAAAGAATTTTAATCTAACAGTTTATTTACTGTTGCATAAATCTGATTTTATCACAAGACCTTATTCTGAATTGATTTGATTGAACTGATTATCTTCCAAGACCCTAAAACTTTCTTCTTGGTCGGTTCTGTGTTATTTTGGATAAGTCTTAGCTTCTTGTTGTTAAGGTTTGCACATGTGATTTCTTAATATAACAGTTTTCGTTTATATTTATTAAATCACAAAAATTGCATAGTAACGATTTAAAGAGAAAATTTCTGAAAATTAGCCTGTTACATACCAGTTGGCTAACACAGTAAAATAATGTATAGTACTTCTTAAGGTATGGATGCAGTTTTTGAAAAAGGAAAAAAAAAGAAAAGAAATAATTTCCTGGATTTTAAATATTTTGATGCTGCCTTTTAAAAATGCTGTTAAATTTCCATATTAAATTTTTAAAATCTAAAGATGCAAGACAAACTTTTATCTGTTGTATACATTCCCTGGACATCTCATATATTTCAAACCTTGGTGAAACAGTTAAATAATAAGAAATAAAACACTTTGGAGAGGTCAGCTATATTCTATGAAAATTGGTGTTCCCTTTGATACCACTGAATACCTACAGGAAAAAATCATATTTCTGAAAACATATCTTTGACAGTGCCCATTACAACTGCAATTTTTGTTTATAAGATATAAAGCTAATATGAACACATGTACAATCTATTACTTCATTTTATAAGAACAAAGGATGAAAAAGTCATTCACTTTCCTTGTTGGTACTGTCCATGTTCCTAGGAAAGAGGAAAGTGGCATATTAAAATTAGACACACATTTCTTCAACTGGTACAAGCAGGTCTCTTTGAGACGTCAATATTTTATGAACTGGTTTGCCTTGTAATTGGGAAAGCTAGTGATTTAAAAGTAAAATGACAATCAAGCAGCCAATGTGAGAAATTAGGCAATGTCCATTATATCAGAGATGTGCATAATTTATGAACTCTGAATTTCAGCAAAGAAAATAAAAAGTCTGATTGTCTTAGGGTGTGATTGAACCCAGCTGAAGTGTTTTCTGTTTTCCCAGAGATATCAGTAGCTTGCAGATCAGATCCGTTCTGCTCAAATCAGGAATTACCCAGACCTCTTGTTTCCGAGCAGTGAAAGAATTGTGGGTGACGTGCTGGTTGCATATTGTCACGGGCATAGCAATCACAAAATTACACAGCTTTTCATTCTTGAAGAACTGACGAGGGGAGTCAGCAGAACTGTTACCTTGGAATTCTCGAGGGCAGTTCAGCCTGTTTAGGGAGACTATTGGCAGAACCCCTTGGGAAGCAGTCCTGAGGGACAAAGGATGATGTCTGGGTGTGAGTGCTGATCTGCTGGAGGGCAGGGGGGCTCTGCAGAGGGATCTGCCCAGGCTGGATCCATGGGCCAGGCCAGTTGTGTGAGGTTCAACCAGGCCAAGTGCTGGCTCCTGTCCCTGGGTCACAGCAGCCCCTGCAGCTCCAGCTGGGACAGCGTGGCTGGGAAGCTGCTGAGTGGGAAAGGCCCTGGGGGTGCTGGACACGAGGGGCTGGACACGAGCTGGGGGTGCCCAGGGGGCCAAGGAGGCCAAAGGCCCCGGGCCTGCGTCAGCCATGGAGGGGCAGCAGGAGCAGGGCAGGGCCCATCCCCTGTGCTGGGGCACGGCTGAGGCCACGCCTGGAATCTGTGCTCAGCTTTGCTTGCTCACAGCAAGAAGGACACTGAGGGGGCTGGAGTGTGTCCAGAGAAGGAAACAGAGCTGGGGAAGGGTCTGGAGCACAGGCCTGAGAGGAGTAGCTGAGGGAACTGGGAGTGGCTGAAAAGAAGCTCACGGCAGACTTCATTGCTCTCTACAATGACCTGAAAGGAGGTCCCAGCCAGGTGGGGCACAGCCTCGGCTTTCAAGTAAGGGGTGATAGAATTATGGAAGAAAGCTTCAATGTGTGCCAGGAGAGGTTTAGACTTGATATAAGGAAAGAATTTCTTCTCTGAGAGTGTGGTCGGGCATTTGAGCAGGCTGCCCAGGGCAATGGTGTAATCGCTGTCCCTGGAGACTGTTTAAAAGACACATAGCTGTGGTGCTTGGGGATGTGGTTTAATGGAGAGGTGGCAGCGCTGGTTTAATGGCCGGCTTTGATGATCTTAGAGGTCTTTTTGAACCAAATGAAAAAGAAACTCACAAGAACAAAGAAAACACCTCTCCCCCCCGCTCCCCCCCCCCCGCCTTATATCTGCATAAACAAAGCTTTTGAGAGTTTCATTTGTTTGTTTGTTTGTTGGTTCATTTAATTGCTGAAATGTTTTAATTGAATCTTGTCTTAGGGAATTTCTAGTCCCCATTGAGAAGAAAGGAAAAATAGCTACAAAAGTATAGAGCCATTGCCAGTGGGTTTAAACAGAGAGAAGTTACTTAAAATAACATTTAGTTGACCTATAACAGAGGCTAATTACACAGTGTCATCAGAAGCTATTAACAAATACTTAAGGTATTTCTTATAGGGACCCTACTTAGACCTGATCTTAGTTTTGACCACATGCAGGCATACAGTCATGTTTAACACTCTTCCCCTGTGTCAAGGACAGTGGAGAATGACAAACACAGATTCAATTTCAGCAGAATTATCATGTCTTCCTGTATTGGTGAAATCTCTGTGGGATAAGAAAGTTTTCTTCCACAGAAACATTGCTTCAAAGCAGAGCTAAATTTTGGTACAAACAAAAGACAAAGGAGAAAATAGGAAAAAGAAAAGAAAAAAAAAAACAAGATCTTGCAAACCAGCATCAGAAAGACTGTTATTCCCATTCAGGCAAAGAATGTAATCTATTTCCCAGAACCATGTATTAATATACATTTAGATCTATCTGTCCTGCTAGCTATGGCTATATCTAACCACAATAAAACAGTTGAGCACTCTCAAGTGTTATGCCTTTAAGTTAAACTTTATTGAAATAAAATAAGGAAAGAACAATACATTTTGCATTCTTCAGAAGCCAGTGTTCAATAAATACTAAGTTTTGATCGATTGATACAGTGTCATATTTGACTAAAGAGGTGGGAAAGTTGCTACTGTTGCTTTGTGCTGGCTAGAAGAAGAATGCACTATTGATTTTATATGTTGGATGGGCTGTCAGCGTACAGTGCATTGTTGATTTTGACTTTTATAGCCAACATGTTTCCTTTAATTGGATCATTTGTAAAAGAGAGGAGGGTACCTGTTCCCTTCTGACAGTGACTGATTACAATCATTTCATGTTTGTCAATATTTGATAAACCCACGGTTACCCAACAACATGGCTGAAAGCAGCATCTTTATGCATTTGCTTGTTTCCCTTCTTTCCTGTTTCTGATTTCAGTCTCTGTATAACCAGAAAGTTGTGCCAGCAACTCCTTCTTCTTCATCTTTTCATTTCTTTCTTTTTTTTTTTTTTTCCTGAAATATTTTTTGTGAGTTCTCACTTCTTGTAGAGGAAGAGAAAGTGAGTAAGGAGGAGAGGAAGAAAATTTTTATTTTGAGTGAACATTGCTGCCAATATCTCTTGATAACAGAAAAATTCTGGGACACCCATTACTGCCCTTGACCTTGTTGCTCTCATTGCTATTTTTGATGATTAGGTGCAGTTCTGTAACTTTGAGACTGAGCTTTCCACTCTCTAATGGTGAAATAAAACCCAAGATACCTTATATGTACCTAAAATTTTGTCTTCCTTTTTTTTTCTCCACATTCTTCTCATTATTATTATTAACTTTTTTTTCCCTCCAATATTCTGGATGCAAATTAAAATATCACTACAGAGAGGCCTGGAGCTCAGGGAAGAACAGAGATGTGTGCACAAAGCATTGCTATAAATTATTTGAAGAGAATTCATGTTGGTATTTTAATTGTGTCTTTGATGCTCAGTTCACAGATGGCTGATAATTTCATCTGATGTACTGAACAGTTCTATGTTTTACTCTTGAAAGAGAAGATGCATTCACAAGTCAGGCTCAATCTTTGTTCTCTCCTGCTTAGTGAGGCAAAACCTCTTTCATTTTCACCTATGTTAATTAGGACTAGTAATGTAGATGTAATGCCATCAGGGCAGGAATATCTTCAAGGCACACATGGCTGTGAGGTGGAGCAAACACTCTTGGCCACAAACCTCACATCATGATCAGAGCCTTAGGAAATCTTCTCCAGGGCATGATGGAAGAACCTTGTTTGAGACAAAGCATCCTCATTTGGGAAGATTCAAAAGAGGCAGAAAGAACCTGTGTTCTTTGCATCTCTGAAAATCTGGTTTGCAAATGGAGTAGATGGTGAGCCTTGCGTGGGCAGCTGCCCTGTTAGCAACAGGTGAGGGACATCCTTCCTGCAGTCAACACAGAGGCACTACCTGTAGGATTATATTCCATATTGCCAGATGTGAGAAAGCTACACATTATTCTTTTGTACTTCATTTGCCTGGGAAAGAACAGCTACTAAAATGTGGCCTGCCTGAGGAGAGAGACAGGCTTCCTGTCTCTACTTGCTTTCCTCAGATGGTCATTGCAAGCAGGGCTGTCCACTGGTGTCCCTAGGAGATGAACACAGAGCACAGAAAATTCCTTCTAATTCTATGTCCATTCCTCCTAAGGGTCCTGGAAGCCTCCAAAAACAAGTAGAAGGGAGTCAGAGGCACACACAACTACTTCAGGTTTACTTTAACATAGGTGGAGGAGGAAGAAGAGGGACCAACTTCAGGGATTAAGGGAACAGATGAATTCCAGCTGCTGATCTCAGTGTCAGAACAAAACAATGTGCTCTTCAAAACAAGACAGCTCATCTTTTTCCAAAGGAACATAAAATATAGCTTTAATGCCACAGTGTATGTAAACCAAGAGGTCACCAAGCAGCAGCTGACAAAAAAAGGTAAGTGCAAAAGAAGAATTCAACAAACTAAATTGCGCTGTATATCACTTTCTCACCATCCCTTCATTCCCCTTAAAATTAGAAGATATTTATCCACTAAAAAACACAGTGGATTTAAGGCAGTCAGAATCTTGTGGACTTTAAGTCCTGAGCACTCAAGGACTCAGAAGCTGCCTGAGTGCCTGGCAGGTAGCAGAGGTTCACATGTGGCCCAACAAACACACACATGTGCACTTCACACAGAGCAGCAAAGACAGGGAGCAGTGCCTTTACCCAGCTTATCTGCTCTAGTTTTCTTCCCACAACCATCTTGATTCCTGCATTCTTCTGTCCCTGTCCCCTCCCAAATCGACTCACTTCTAATTACATTTTCCCCATTGGATCCAGAATTGAGACCTTCACACCTAAATTTGTTGTTTCTGTTCTTGCTGCTTTTTTCAGCTTCTCACTCTTTGTTTTTTTGCATGCAGCAATTACTGTTGTTAGGCTGAGTAACTTCTCATCTTCTGGTCAAAGAAATAAACATTGTACCAAGGACCAGTCATCTGCCAACCTAACTTGATGGATAAAAGAGCCTTGATGGATAAAAAAACCTTCTTTCTTTTGCAAGAATGACATTTTTTTGTTCATATATATTTCCATATATAGATGGATATAAATAAGTGCAAATTTATATGAGATACATATATATGTGGTATATTTATTACTTTTTTCATCAAAATATATTATTCTCATAATATTCATGCTGCTCAGTCAAAACATTCTCTTCACTTAAAAAAGAAGATTTTAGTCTGCTTTAGAGTTGAAAGACTTACACAGTTTCCTCATATAGACGGAGACAAAATTATTGTATAAGTTTGTGGCTATTTGGATTGCAAATTTGACACCAAATCTAAAATGAAAAGTAGCAGCTCCAAGTGTTTAAGTAAATCTGAAACACAGCTTTTTCCTACGAAAGAAAACTTTCCTAGTAAGGAAAACCACTCCTTAATCAGAGCTGTTTTTGAAGTTGGATGCTTATGTTATTGTTTTGTAGGAGGAATAGAGACCACTTTTTAGGATAGAAATGATTGTAATTGTTAAATCCCTTTTTAAATAGATGCTCAAAGATCTTATGACCCAGCTCCAGACTTCAAGAGTGTAGACCCACTGCACATAATTAATCATTTTTAATGATCACTGGAAAGAAACAAACACTTCTTTCATGAAGATGTGTAGCAAATTTGCCTGTACTTATTTGCATCCCAATTTATGTGATGGCTTTAGAAATCTACATTAAATAAGATAGTTAAATAAGCAATTAGAGAATCCCAGGATCATAGAACAATTTGGACTGTAAAGTGCCTCTAAAGCCATCTAATCTAACCCCCTGCCATGGACAGGGACATCCTTAATTAGATCAGGTAATATAGATCACGTACTGTTAGACTAGTGTATTGATATAAGAGTAGCAGATCTGGTTTCAGTTTTCTCCTGGATTGTATTTTGGGGTGATGGTTGTTCAATGCTTATGCTAAAACTGGGTACCATTGGAAAAAAAAAAAAAAAGAGTTCAGAGAAAGAGACTGAAGAGAATGACTTTTTAACATATTTTGTCAGGTCAGCTAGTGTGTCAGTGTTGGTTCTAGTCCCTTTTCCCCAGTTCAGGTCTGTGTTTTGTAGAAGCAGTCTTCAGACCAAATGTATCATGTAGTCAAAAATAATTTTTTTTCTTCTTTCTCAAAAGTAGACCTTGTCAAAAGTAAACACACAGAAATGTGGAGTTTTAAGCTCTAAAACAACAAATTAAGCATCTAAAATATTTTATCTGTTTTTCAAAAATGTAACATTTTTCTATGGAAATCATACAAATCATTCTGCATTTTGAAATGTGAACCACAGTATTTTACTCAAAGAGTGCTTCATTATTTCCTTCTTGATATATTCTGGAGTTGATACCAAGACCTGCTTGTCACATATACATTGTGTCTTGTATATAACAGGGTAAATGAGAGTTGCTTTTGGACTTTACAGTTAAACCAAAATACACGCTTATACCACCCTGAAATCACAGAGTTTTCAATACCCCAGCTTCTGAGAAGCATGTGTACCTCAAAAATTCAAATCCATTTATACTTTTCTCTTATATACTGACATTTTACTTGCCCTTTTTTTCCTTCTTATTTTAAGTGGGAAATGTTGAAAAATATAACTGTGTATTTCTTTTTTCACTTAAGAGGAAAAAATACACACCATATGCACATATCCTATCAATTTTTTTTTTTTTTAGATTTTATTTTGGGTCTATGTGTAAGTGGAATCAAAATAAGTGCTCATCACATTCTGTGCAGCTCAATAAAATGCTCAGTCAGTCTAGTAGGTCTCACGTCCTGCACTGCATTACCATCTCTATTAAACATACCATTTGGTTAAAGATATGTATCCAAAAGAATGATTCCAATTAGGTGGTGATCATTATGAACGAGTGCCTACTATTTTTTCCAGCAGTGTGCATTTGTGTCACCTGAAGAGAGAGTTCCATCTCCTATTAATTTTTATCCCTGATCTTATCCCTGTCACTGCATTCAGGTTCCCTCATCCATTTTAGGTCCTTCTTATTCACACCAATACCTCTAACCAAAGTATGCATGGCTGCTAATATCACACCTTAATTGGGGATATTAGCAAGATAGCCCAGCTTTAGTCTTTTAAGCACCCTGGGTGAAATTTCTATGGGAACAGATTTGCAAATCACCACATGCTTGCCAGAATATTCTTTCTGAAAAGCACAAGCGAGCCTGAGCGCACACACTTTCACACACAACCCCACACAAACTCCTCCTCAAAGCCTTTCTTTTAAGGGACTAGTCATTTTTATTCATTTCAATAGCAAGTGTGAAATACAAGCTTGTCATCTCCCTTTTGCAGTACTGCAACCCAAAATTATAAATGGGCTGACATTTATATGAGACCAAAATTTAGTGTTGCATTGGTAGTGGGTATTGAAAATGTTTTGATATGACAGATGAAATACCTGCTGCAGAAACCTTTGTTAGACTTCAGCTAACTATATCTGGCTAGAGGGAAAAAAGACAGGGCTTCAGGCAACTAAATTTAATGGTATTTCACTAGCTCCCTCCCCCAGTCCCACCCCAAAATACTGTAGGATTCATGCCTTCACATCAAGGTTTTAAAAACTGTATCCACTTGACAAGCATGTCTGAAGTCACCTCCTCAGTCTCCTGATAATTTCTGGTGACCTGTGCAGAATATTCAGTGTTGACTGAACAAGACAAGACAGGACCACATGTGGCAGGTTGGATCCTGAGACTTCATTATCTGTATTTCAGAACAGTCATGGTACTTGGTCAAAATCTACATCTCTTCACATGTAAATTGCATTAGAAAGATGCTGCATGTAGTGGGCTTCAGTCAGAATATGTTTGTGTGAAAACTGTCTTAAACAAAATTTAGATTTTGTTCCTGTTTAGTGTCTGCTAAATTAGGACTGAAGTGCAATTTAGCCAGTCAGTAGCCCTTAGCCCAAGTTTTCTTAGAGTCAGAAACAGAATGCAAATACTCTCAAATTTTTTCCAGGGATATTTTTTCAGTTCCCTCCAGAGAACCAATGCAGTAGTTATTTTCTGGTGATGGTTACTTATTCAGGTTCTTACCTGAGCTGCCTCTATACAAGGAATAAGACAAAAAGTCTCATGGGACCAGTCAGAACCAAGTAAGGGAGTAAGGAAGTAAACTAAAATAAATTATAGCAAACAGGTAAGCTTTTGCTTTACATTTGAGCCTAGCTCAAATTTACTTTGAATATTGACTCTGAAGACACCTCTGAATATATTATTTTTAAATCTGAACTCTTCTGCCACTACATAATCTTATAAACATATTTCAAAACTCTTCATACAAGGAAACAAGAGAGAGTGGTGTACAAATATATAGGCTGCACTTCATTAAAGTTACCAAGTTCATTTTCCTTGGAATCAAGGCAAGCTGGACTTCTTTTGAAGATTAAGTTTGATGAAAGTCCAAATTTGTAATTATTAGGATGTCAGCAAAGCTATCCTCCCCTTTTCTTTATAAACTTTAGTCCATTCATAAAAGTCCTTTCTAACAAAGAATTTTTGGAGACATAGAACTATGCTAATTATGAAATCAACTCAAGTCCTGCTATTAGACAAACCTAATCTGTCGATCATAGAGACATGGGGAATAATGAAGTAAAATAAGTCAATTCTATCTAAATAGATTGCATGTCCTAGATAAGATAACTATGAACACAAACTTTCAGCTGTCTTTTTCTGTCGAATTTTGCTTCTCAGAGGATTTGAGGTTTGGCTTTCTTTTTACACTGTGCTGAATTTCCCTGTCATAAATTGTGGCTTGGGAAAATGCAACATGAATAACTGAGTCCCATCTCTAGCCAGAATATTTACTAAGTGAATGCTTAATTTTTGGAACATGAAGATTTCTCCATGCTTGGAAAATGAATTAGTGCTGGAACAAAAAAGGAGTAACAGCAGTTTAATAGTAGTAGAAGTGATAGAACATAGTGGTAGTGATAGTAGCACATTAGTACTACTACTACTACTACTGCTACTACTACTTGGAAAACTAGTAACACAGGAAAAGGGTTGGAATATATTTGAGAAGTCTATCTACCTTCCCTAGAGTATTCCTAACTATATGTTATCAAATATAATATCTTTTCTAAATGAGAAATGCCACAATGTCATGTTTTTGACTACGTCAACTTGCTCTTTCATCAAAATATCTCAAAGTCAAATATTAATACAAACAATAATTAGGCAGTTGTGTTTTTTGTGCTCAATCTTTGTACTTTGCTTTCATTACCAGACTGCAGCTATCAAAGACAATGGTGTAGTAGCTGTGGCAAGGTTTTGGAATCTAACTTCACATATTTGCTACTGAAACCTGCAATCGGGTCAGTCCTCTTAAAAAAAAAAAAACAAACTCATGCACCTAATTAACAATTATTTGGGGTAGGATAATTCATACATTAGAAAGACTGATTTCTCAGGAAAAGAACATTTTGGATGCTCAAAATAAGAGCTCTGAACAATTGCATGATAGCCTAAATCCAAGTGAAAGCAGTCACAACTTAGATATCCCAGAATGGCTGTGCATTTTCCCCTGTGAGTCCTGGATCTGTTCATTTAAAATGTTGGTTTTTTTGCCAGCTTTGTGAAGATGACAAACTGTGGTGCAAAGCAAAGGCCTGATTCTGCACCTCAGTCTGTGTGTTTAAACAAACCCCTCTGTGGTGCCCCAACCAAAGGATGTTAGACATAATTAAGCCTGGATCTCTATTCATGGACAGATTCATTCTTCAAACATCCCACACAGTATCCAATAAGGACCAGCAGACTGAGCAAGTACAGACCTATTTATCTGAGGGAGAATTTGCACATTTCAACTTTTCCTAATATTTTGTATTTCAGCCTCACAACTGCAGACACCCATTAGTTTTCTTTCTATCATTTTAAAGTTAATTGAACAATTTCCTTACACATGCCCACACACACTCAGACAAATGTATACCAAGAAACAAGTTCATGTTAAAGTGTCACTTCCCACAGACCCAAAAATGTCCCATTAGTAAAAAGAATGGATCTTAAAAACTGATTTCTTTCAATAGAGCTGTGCACTTCAGCTTGTGTACAAATTACACATCACCGGTTAAAAAGAAGATGCGCATAATGTAGGGAATGAACTGTTTCAACTTTTTTTCCCCTTTCCTTGCTGCTATAATTTTTATATCTCATTTTACCTCTGTAATTAAGACAGGTCTGGTAGGTATTTAAATTAGCCTGGCTTTCATCTCTATCACACATTCATTTCAAAACTTTTATGAATATTTAATAGAGGTTTTATAATTCATGGTGATGTGATGAACAGCCTTTTGGCCGTTAAGTCAATTGACAGAAAGGAAAAAAAGGAAAAAAAAGAACCCCTCTCTTCAGGCAGAAATAATAACGATTCTATTTCTGTTCCTAGATTGGTGATTACACAGTCACCTGTTTTCACATTAAACTTTGATGATAAATTACTCAGCAACCATGATAATATCAGAAGTTTTACTGGCCAGAACAAATTGCCAGTAATTGCTTGTATGATAAAGGGAAAGAGATGTTTCGTAGTCCTTCTGTCCTTCCCCTTAGGGAATATCTGAAACCCCACAATCAAACTGGTTCTCTCCATATATATATTTTTTCTCTCTCTCTTTCCTTCCCCTCTCTGTTCTCTTTCTTTTCCTTCCAGCCCACCCCTTTTTTTTTTCTTTCTTTTTTTTAATTTCAAATCACTTCAAAGGCAACTCTCTCAGCATTTTAAGAATATATTAACATTCCATTAACACTGTCATGGTTTTTGCATGCCTATCAAGAACACAGGCCGAGGAGGCCAGTTAAATTTCGTATAAGTCTGAGTTCAAAACACGTTCATTTATTTATTTATTCACTTTCATTCAGTGCAGTCAATATATACTGTAAAACCATATTTGGGTGGGGTACTGGCAGTAGATTTTCAAGCCTAACAAAAGATGCAGTCATGAAGCATGCATTTTGTACAGAATTTTTCACAGAGAACTAGCTCTTATTATTATTACCCTCATCATCAGAGATAAATCACTACAGTAAATCACCACTGCTGTTCTTATTGCTGTTATTGTTATCATTACTGTAATTTTGCAATTATTATGATTATAATTTTTCTTATCAATGTCAAAACTAGGAACTTTGTCAAGTTCAGAGCTCTCTTTATGATAGATCTCCTAAAAGCAGAGGGCAGTATCATTTCCCCATTGTGAATCACAATTACAGCATTCACTGCACTGGGAGAATTTATCTCTGTGCTCTGGGCAATAGCATGACATGGTTCTGCTTTTTGGGAACCCATAGGAGTAAACTCCAACCCTGGCAGCAAGAGGCCTTCGCTAGTGCAATGGTGGTCTTCCAGATCTATCCAAGATTCCCAGAACCTGTGGGTCTCCATCAAGTATCAGCAGATAGCTGGGTCCCCTGATCTTTTACGTGCCTAGACTGCAAAGCAAACTACACAAACAACAAAATTTAATGTATGTGGGTTGTTGTATGTATTTGTACTACAGGGGATTTTTCAGAGGAAGAACAGGCTGTGGGGAAGAAACCTGTCTCTGTTAATTTGTTGAGGGGAGGTTGTGTTGTTTTGTATTTGGGTTTCTTTCCTTGAAAGATTGACAATTTTTTAAAATGGCCCAGAAACAAGGATCTTGATCACATTCACAGAAAAAAAAAAAAAAAAAAAAAAAAAGGAAAAGAGAAAAGAAAAGAAAAGAAAAGAAAAGAAAAGAAAAGAAAAGAAAAGAAAAGAAAAGAAAAGAAAAGAAAAGAAAAGAAAAGAAAAGAAAAGAAAGAAAAGAAAAGAAAAGAAAAGAAAAGAAAAGAAAAGAAAAGAAAAGAAAAGAAAAGAAAAGAAAAGAAAAGAAAAGAAAAGAAAAGAAAAGAAAAGAAAAGAAAAGAAAAGAAAAGAAAAGAAAAGAAAAGAAAAGAAAAGAAAAGAAAAGAAAAGATAGTTTAAAGGTGTTGGTACTTATTACTGTGTTACAACTATTCACATGTTTAAAACCACACACATGCAGTGCTGAGTCAGTATACATAAAACCAGAGTGGGAACTGGAGTGCTAAACACTAGTATATTGGGGAGGTTTGTGGAAGACACAGAGAGAGGACAGACAAAATAATAAATAAATCAATAGCAAATTCACTTTCCTGTTATCCTAGAATACGAATTTACTGAGTAAAAAAGAATAACAGAAAAATATATTCATTATTATTATTCAAAACCTTTTTCAGAAGAAGTCTGAGTTGTGCCAGTACACCATACATGACAACAAAGGTCTCACTGGATATCTGGGGTTTGCACCCCTTTTCTTCATAGGCTCTGTGAAGATAAATGTAGCTCAAAATTCAGTAGAGGGTGATCTAGAGATGATTACTTTTAGCTTAAGGGGTTAAATTAATCATCAATATCTTTATCTTAAAAATCCTTTCTTCCTTTCTCTTCAAAGGAATCTTCAGAGCTTCAGCTCTAAATAAAAAGGGAGGGAAAAGGCCTTGTCATGCAAACGTGAGCACATAAACATGAAGCCTTATTTCTATTGCTTTTGATGTGTGAACACAATGCCATTCTCTAGCTGGCAAGTACCCAGATGCTTTCTTCTTTATTGCTGGCTGGAGCACCTAATAGGCATAAACTAACTGCAAACAGGACCCACATGGATTTTAGCACATTTAGATCTTGAATAATTTAAATAATTTGATTTCAGTGATGTCAGATTGATTCAAATAAGCAAATGTTTACAGGATTGTAGATGTGGAAGACTATCAATCTAAGATTTCAGATTATTTCTCCTCCAATACTGCCTATTTCTTTTGATAATATAATCTTGATCATTGGAAATTTCACACCTATTCCTATCTTTAAGGACATGTGTTTTCACATGTAATAGAATCTTAGAATCTTATCAAACTGTGGCTGTACAGGATCACAAGATACCATCTAATTCATCTGTCTGTCCTATGGTCAGATCAGATCTGCCTTCATCATTTTTAACAGGAGGCTGTTCAAATAATTCTTAAAGGATTCAGTGGTGATATCTCTACATCTTTCCTAGCAGCAGATTTCAATGCTTCACTTCTCTTTTCATTGGAATGGCTTTTGTTCTTTCTAGAGGGAATCTTCTTGCTGAGTTTTTAAGCCCAATCCTTATCTTGTACAGTAAACAAATTATCCTCTTCCTTATTCCATTTTTAACTTGAAGCCATTTCCATTGCCCCTCTCTATCATCTGTACACAGACAAAGCATTCATTTCAATTCATTCATTTTAAAAACAGTAAAATTGAAAACAATGGATACCATAACATAGCAACACTAAATTGTAAGGTTGAGGGATGAGTTTATATGTCTTCTTTGCAAAACTCTGTTCCATATTTAATGCCCATAACTGACTGCTCCTTTTCTTGTGATTGAGAAAATCACATATTTCATTGTTTTCTATGCAATATTTATGTAGTTTAACATGCTTACTTCAATGCACATATCCCCCCTTGGCTGAGCATTTCTCCCTACACCTGGGAAGGAATAACCCCATGTAACAGTACAATTTGGGGAATAACCAGCAGAGAAAGCCTTGATGGTCATGATGGCCCCAAGGTAAGCATTAGCCAGCAGCACACCTTGGAGCAAAGGCCAGCAGCCACCTGAACTGTGTTAAACAGAGCCTTGCAAGCAGGGAAGCAAGATAACCCTTCCCTTCTGTCAGTGTGTGTCACTGGTATCATATTCCTATTGTGACATTTCTAGATTTCAGTACCCAGAACTGGGCTAGCCAGTAAGGAGAGATGTGGAATTAATACAGAGGGTCCAGTGAAGGGACAGACACAAAGAAAGGACTGGAACATCTGTCATATCAAGAGAGGCTGAGACAGCTGGGACTGTTCATCCTGGAGAAGTGTCACGGGAGAACTTACCTGTAGGTATAATCTGAAGGAGTGAACAAGGCAGACTCTTCCCAGCAGTGGACAGGGACAGGACAAGAGGCATCACACAATGAACACAAGTAGTGGTGTCTGAACTGTACTTGTACTTGTCAGCTATTCATTCTTTCCTGGTAATCCTCTTCTTACAGAACTGATTGAGCTAGTACTGGTGCGAAGTAAATGAACTGTTCCAGGCAAATCCACTCAGGTGGTTGTGTAACACTTCCATGAATGCCAGGCTTTTACAAATTGCTAAATATTGTATGATTTCTCTTTTTCTTGGAACTGAATATAGCCTGACTAGGTTATCAGTCTCATCCTTCTTACTCAGTTCCTCTACCCCAGTCTCTAAAAGTTATTTTGAATCAATGGCAGTGATTACTAAGAAATTATTTGGGGAAGTGGACTTTTTTGTGGCAGATTCAAATACCTTGATTTTCAAAAGACCTACAGAACATACCAAAAACAATGTTGACTTTTTCAAATTAAATACCTTCAGAATCTTTCTGGTTTTGAACATCTTCTCATATTGTACAAGGATTTTTTTCCCCACAGTAAAATCTTTGTTACAATTGAAGTTAAAGGATTTTTGCAAATATATAGAGGGAAAATATCTGACCTTAAGACAGTCCATACAGCATGAATTGAAGAATATAATATTTGAAATTATTTTTTAAAAGGGATATAAATTCAGTAGGACTTCTACTATGTATTATATCGTACTTTATAGCAAAAAAGAAATATATTTTCTTAATGTGAATGGGCATAGACTGTTCTACAGAAACAAATAAATATCTTGTTCAGGAAGAAGTCAAGTCTATATTGTAAGGATTACTTTCTTATTTGCAGTGTTATAAAGAAAGGCATCTGGACATGTGGATGCATTAACCCACTTCTGAGCTCTTCAATGACATGTTTTATTACTCTGGGGAAAACTTTTAAGGTCTCCTTTCCATTACTTTTCCATGGTGATATATTTTGACTCTACAGTGTTATTATGTTTTTACTAAGGTACTATATGGATGTATAAAATAATTTTCACAAAATGTGCAGGCTGTATTGCTCATGCACAGTAGCAGAATTCTCCCTGAAGCACATAGTACAGTCCCTTCGTCTGCCTGTTTCTGTTTTTCTGTGTTCAGATTTTTCTCACATATACATATACATTCAGAAAAACGACCAACAAACAAACAAACAAACCTCCGCCTCCCCCAAAAAAAGGAGGGTTTTTTTAGTTTTTTGGGTTTTTTTTTACAGAGTGATACTGAGAAAAACTGGAATTGCTAGTTACAGGATTTTATACAAAAGGGGAATAGGTTTTTCTTTTCTTGTTGCTCCTCCTTTTGTGGTTTTCCCCCTGAATTTGCACATAGACTTTATCACTCCTAGCTGTGGTGTTCATTTGTCCCACTGACTGCATGAACAGCCTGAGAACCTGAGGCTCTGGGGTCATTCCACCAGCTCCAGCATCCCATTCTTTTGAAAATCCAGAGTCTCTACTAAGCTCCCGAATAAAGGGGTCACAGAGATGGTCCATAGCAAATATTTCAGTAACAGCTGGGAGCATAGAGCATTCAATGAACCAAGCAGAGAGATAAAAGCATCCCTGGTGAAGATGGCAGTAGGTCCCCAGATGTTCCTGTTCTCACCCTTCCTCTCCTCCAAGTATTGCACAAGTGGTGGCACCTCACTACTTCAGGGGACCCTATTTATTAAACACTTAACCCACTTACCATTTTTTCATCATGCAGGGACTCTTTCATCCCCAGCCCAACACGTTCTGGATTGATTTTCCAAAGATTGAAACAAGGTGAGGAAGGCATTGCCCTCCAGTATTTGTGTTATTTT
Organism: Ammospiza nelsoni; assembly: GCF_027579445.1. Taxonomy (NCBI): domain Eukaryota; kingdom Metazoa; phylum Chordata; class Aves; order Passeriformes; family Passerellidae; genus Ammospiza; species Ammospiza nelsoni. The sequence continues at coordinate 82,164,742 of NC_080669.1, read as the reverse complement.
ACAGTAGTCGCCTTGAGACAATGCGTATTGGGGCTTGGGCACCATTAACAAATATGTTAACTTTATGTGACAACTGATTAATTTTAGTTTAAGGTTATGAATACAAAAGAAAGCATGCTGGTATATAACGTGAATTTTAATGATGTCACTGCACTAGTAAAAGATGAGAAAGATAATTTAATTTGCTTTCTCTGAAAGGTCAGTTCTCTTGAGATGATATTTTCCCTGAGGGTGTCAATGCCCCTCACTCTTCTTTCTTGCTTTTACTCTTTCTTTAGAAAGTCAGCATTTATATTTAAACAGAGGAGTATCTGAGCTTTTTCTTCTCGGGTTTTTTTTTTGTTCTTTTTCTTTTTGAAAAGTAGTTTCAAAGGGAAAAAAAAAGACAAAAAAAAAACCCCAAAGAATCCCAGATGTTTCATTTTGAAATTCAAGCCCATAAATATTTAGACAATGTGCTTCTTGGTATTTTAGTTCCTTGTGTCTGTGCATGTTGCACCTAAGTAGTTAAGTGTGGCACGGAATCTGGAAGCATAAACACAATAAGTTCCTGGAGTCGTTTTACATTTGTACCTTGGAACGTGGCAGTGGGGAAAAAAGAATAACATGGAATGGAATAATTCAATTTTCATATTACACATGAAATATTTCATTTGGGAACCTATAACCACCTCTGGCAAGTGCTGAGCTCTTTTTGTTGCAAGGCAGGTTGACCCTACAATTCACTGTTCTGCAGCAAACTCTGGACACTTCAAACCCTAGGAATCAAAATAGCAATTTTTTTTTTTAGCCAATCAGCAACACAGTAAATTAATACCTAGTTAGCTTTTTTTGCCACCATTTGCATTTTTTAACAATTTTTAAGTTATAAAAGTAATTTACCAATATCTTGGGAAAAACTGGCACTGGTGATTGGGTTGACCACATGTAACTCTGTTTGAGAAATACTTTCTCCTAATGATTTGTATTCATGTCATCAAGATAACGCAATTCACCTTCGTTCTTCTTGGAGACAGCATTTACAGACTGTCCTGAGATTTTCCCTTTTTCATCTCTCTGGAAAAATTGCAAAGATATTTAATTTAAATTAAATGAGAGTCTTATAAATGTGATGGTAAAAAAACAAACAAAACTTGAACCACCAGAATGAAAGCTGATTCAAATGAAGCTAAATCAGAACCTAAAGAAACCATGGTTTATTTTGATTTCTACAGGATAGTTTCTGACAAATGAAGGAAAGCTGGTGCACTACAGAGATCAGGATTTTGAAAGAAGAGCAACTCTGGATTTTTTTTCAAGATATATGGTCTGAAAAAAATCAAGAATCTATCTCCTTGGCATAGGGGTAAGGTGTGAGAAGAATAATGATAATAGGTAGAGGTGGACTGAAAAAATAAGGACGTGAATAAGTATTTCAAGGGCTACAAGATTAATTAGAGAATGTAAAAGAGAACACTTACAAAGAAAAATGAACTGAAGTTGGCCCAACAGTGGAACAGGTCTATTAGGGTGATCAAAACAACGGAAAACCTGTCAATGGAGACAGACTGGGAAAACAAGGTTTGTTTACTCAATAAAAATTAAAACTTAGAAGGATATGATGGTTGTTTATAAATAAATGAAGGGAGAAAACACAAAAGAGAGACATGAACTATTTAGCCTAACACTAGTGTTGGCATAAGAATGAATAGAGTGGGTTGACTAGGAACAAATTGAAGCTAAAAAGAAAATGCAGAAAATTGTAAGTTGCTAGAGCAGTGAGGTTTCAGAGGCACCTTCTAGTGAGGGATATGGTGGAGAACAGTGAAGACATCAGTAAATTCATGCATATATTTATAAATTATACTATGCAGTCTCTATAGTCACAGAAGTCTGGCTTTCTTTACTTTTAGAGAAAGCTGATGCCTGTGTGCTCATATGTTCATATGTTGCTAAAGTAGAAAGTAATGATAGCTGAATAAGAAAAGGCTGTGTGTGAATAAAATAACACTGGTCATATAAACCAGCAACATTTGTATTAATTAACCATTCAGTAACAGCATCATAAATCAAAGATTTTTTTTCACTTATATCTGCATGACTTACACCTTTCACAACTTCAATTTTTCAGGGATCTTTCTTATGTTTGGTATTTAAGTAATAAAACATTTTAAAAGTTGTGCAAAACAATAAAAAAAGCTCACTGCCATCAACCTGTCTTCAGTTCTAACTTCAAAAACATCTTGTGCATTATATATCGACCAGTGTAATTGTGTAATTTTTTGTAATCTGTTCCAAGTACATGTTTATTGTAGATTCTGAGTAAAATAAGCCCAAGGATGCAGAGTCAGATCCTGAACTCCTTGAGAGCATTACCTATCCAAAGTCTTAGTGAGACTGACAGAGTAGCATGTAAAGCTACTATTTATTACTATTAAAGCTAATATTTTAGATTTCAGGTTACTTCATTCTGGGAATTTTATATAGATGTCACTTTTTTTCTTCATATCATTTTATGAAGTCAACCAATCTTATAAAAGATGTCCCTGCCTATGGTCAGGTATTTGGACAAGATGATACTTAGGGTCTCTTTCAAACCAAATAATTTATAATTCCATGAAAAAAATGGCTTTGAGGGTTATGTGGTAGAATAAGGGAAAAACCTCGAAGTCTTGATCAAAATGCAATATGAAAACTCAGCTGAAATTCTTGCAACAATTTACCAGAAATATAGTCTTTGAGACTTTGATGTGGATTTTGGTGGTGTGTGTGTGGGTGGGTGGGTGTGTGCATGTCTGTTTAGGTTAATCAGTTTGGTTGAATTTTTTTAGATTTTATTTTTTAGTGTTCTAAGATTTTATTATACAGAATATTTTCTTAAGTTGCTTTGGGCATTTCCTTGTAACATGTGACAAACAACTTCTCCATATGAGAGATCTATTCTTAGTTTCACAATGCCATCACTGTTTTAAAGGCATAAATTAAATATTAGTGGCAGTCTGAGAAGTGCACAGCTAAGTGTACAGCAAATGTCTTACATGCTGCCAGTGAAATCCCTCACAGACACAGAAAATCTATCCAAGTTTCATGAAGCTGAGAGGAAATAGAAATAAGATAGAAAAAAAAATCTGCTTCTGACCATTCCCAGCGTTCAGGAGCTTGAATTGAATATCACATTAAATCCCACACCTTTATTTATACATATTCAACTCAGCTTTTACATGCCATGGAGGCAGGGTAACAAACTGTCTCTATGCCCAGGCCCAGAGAGTGTTAGTAAATGGAATTATGTCCAGCTGGTGGACAGACACCAGTGGTGTTCCCCAGGGCTCAGTACTGGGGTCAGTTTATCTTTATTGAGGATCTGGAAAAAGTGATGGAGTGCACCCTCAATCTGTTTGCAGAAGGCACCAAGTTGGGTGTGTGTGTTGATCTGCTGGAGGGCAGGAGGGCTCTGCAGAGGGACCTGGATCCAGGGGCTGAGGCAAATTGTGTGAGATTCAGCAAGGCCAAGGGCTGGCCATGTCCTTGGGTCACAACCATGTCAGACAGCAGTTCAGGACTGGGACAGTGTCTGGTGAGCTGCCCAGCAGAAAAAACACCTCTGCATGTTGGTCAGCAGCATCTGGACATGCGAACGGTGTGCCAAAGTGACAATGCTGTCCTGATTTGTGTCAGCAATAGTGTGAGCAAGCACCAGGGACTGTCCCCCTGTGCTGGGGGCCCTGGTGAGGCCTCACGTCCTGGGCCTCACATGACAGGGAGGACACTGAGGGCCTGGAGCATGTCCAGAGAAAGAAATGGACCTGGAATCTGATGAGGAACAGCTGAGGGAGCTACTTGGGCTCAACCTGGACAAAAGGAGGATCAGGAGGGACCTTCCTGCTCTCTACAGACCCCTGACAAGGGGTTGTAGCCAGGTGGGGATCGGTCTCTTCTCTCAAGTAACAAACATTAGAGTGAGAGGAAATGGTGTCAAATTGTGCCAGAGATGTTTAGATTGGATGTTAGTAAAAATTTCTTCACTGAAAGCATGGTCAGGCATTGGAACAGGCTGTCCAGGTCTGTGGTAGAATCACCATCTTTGGAACTGTTCAAAAGACATAGAGATGTGGCCCTTAGGGACGTGGATGGCCCAGTGGTAGACTTGGCAGTGCTGGACTTGATGATCTCAGAGGTCTTTTGCAGCCCTAATGAATCTATCAAGAGGACAGCAAAAATAAAGAAGCAATGTCTGATAATGATCAGGCTTCAGCCTTTTTCAAAACTCAACTTCCACCCTCTACTATTCTGCAGAGAGTTAAGAGTGAAAGAGGACTCAGACCTGACTTTAAGTAGCAGAGTGTAATTCTTCTTTTGACAAATATGAGAGGCAAAAATGGGGTAGAGTGAATCAGAGGAAAGGTGGCATACTGCAAAACATTTGATTCTTATAATTTTTCTGTACGTTAACTGCTCCACGGCCTTTTAAGTGTATATTTTAAGTGTTTATTCTTCCAAACTCATTTCAGAAATCCAGCCTCTCTAGTCTCCCTCATGGTACATGGGAAACACTAAACTGCAGTTTTTAGTTAGGTGAGGAAAAAAATCAGATTGACTACTTCACGTTTAATGGCTACAGAAAGCTTTAGTAATGATGTGTCTTACAATCTTATACTTCTAAAATAATAATTACAGACTTACTCCCTCATCCACCATATGGTGTATTTTATGATTTTTCACTTCCATTGCTCTGCCTCCTCCCTCCTCATGTTGTTTTCTATGTGCCTATATATTTTAATTTGGCCTTGCAACAGTTTTGCATGTGTCAGTCTCAGGTTCCAGGCATCTGCAGACAAGAGAAGTCTGAATAGCAGGAGGTAATTATCCTTAATTTACAGACCAAGGTTATCCAAGATACATACAGTGTTGAAGATAGCAGGTCTACAGGGGTTTGTGAGACCTTCTGAGATTGTTAAAGTCAAGATTTTAAACACTGCTGGTCTTTCTCCTCAATAATCAAGGATTTGGACAAGGAATTGGATCTTGAATTTAGAATTTTCTCTTAGAAGGTCTGCAAGCCAACATGGCTAAAATAAATAGCTTGCATATTCTCAAGAGCAGTTTGTTATTTATTTTCCTCTGAAGAAAGAGAAGAGCTTTGTGTTTTTCAGTTATGGCATCACTTTGCTTTGCAGTGGAACAGGTGGAAAGATACCATAGTAGTTTTTAATTCAAAGCATGGAAGAGCTCTAAACAATCAACTGACACTATGCGTATGCTAGCAGAATGTGCCAAAAATCCCTCTTCTGGCACCAAAGCAAATTGGCACAAACCTCCATTGTCCCTACTATATAATATTTTAGTATGCCAAAGGAACAGAATTATAAGCAACCAGCCCTTTCCTTATCCAGTCTGGCTTTTAAATTGGAAGACTAAGACAGTGAATTAGTTGTTTCCATCTCCTCTAGGTTTGGGATTTTTTTAATTATCCTAATTGTATTTTGCAGCATGGAAACAGGAAGGAAGCTAGTCCTTGTGGCTCAAATCCCAATTAAATTCCTGCCTCTAATTCAAACTCTGCATAAATCTCAGTACAAGCTAGTTTATTTTCCACAGTTTTCAAATGCTAGAATAAAATGCTGACATAGGAATCAGAGTTCTCTTAGGCTCCTGAAATTGTCAGTAGAAAGAGAAAAGTATTTTTGGGGGATGATTTAGACCACAGGTTTCAAGTAAAGCAGCTACAAAAAATCCAGGCCTATAGTTCATGATTACCTCAGCTTCCTGTATGGAAAATTGTGGAAGTTTGCTTTTTATCATCATTTTTCAAAGCCGGGTAGAATCTATAAAATGTAGAACAGGTATTTTGGCCCTACAACCAATTTCCAATTTAGAGTAGCACTCCTGTTTGGACATGAAACAAAGCTACCAGAGAATCACTACATGTCAAAGACTAACGGGTTTCAAAATACCAGCATCCCGATCATAGCTTTGTCTTTCAGTTTATGAAATTGATAAAAGCCATCTAAACCAGACAAAGCTTGCTGCAGGTTCTTAAATACAATTTTTCTTCCTTATATAACTTAACAGTCCTTATCCGATTTATAAATTATTTTTATATGCACTCTATATGTAAATAAATTCTGTTACTACTGTAACTGATATCTATATATACTTTAACCATGTATGAATTGTCCACCATAAAAAGATCTCCATGAAGAATGTTTAGTCACTGAAGGAGAGAGAATATGTACTTTTTGTTTTGTTGTTGTTGCTCTGTTTCTCTTCTCTAATACAGCACTTGTTCAGAAAAAAAAGTATGAAAAAAGAAATGTTGAATGTGTGGATTGCAGGCAGCCTGTTCCTGACTGAGGTGAAGAGAAGCTGCATCATCATTTCAACCTCCATCCTTACCACCCGCAGAGTAAAAAATGAAATGTTGTCACGCATGACAAGGATAAATTCACGCTTACCTTTGTCCATGAAAGGGAGGCAAGAAAAGTAAGGCTTGGAGGGAGGGATGGGGGAAAGAAATAAAGGAAAGAAACCTTCAACTAAATTTCAATTCCAGACATTACACGCATCCATGAAAGAAATGCTACCTCCCAGCAAGACACAGAGAATAAGAGCGAGCAGCTAAACTTCTTGGCCCCCAAAATAAATGGAGGTAAACAAACCTCTTGTTCCTAAGGCTGAAGCTAAACTTTTGAGCAAAGAGAGAAAAGACAAACCCCATCTCAAGCAGCATAAAGGTCAGGAAGTTTCAAATTAAATATAAACAATATAAGCATAGACATTTGAGCTAGTTATCCTTTGTTCCCATGAAAGGCAATGAAGGGAAACAGATATTCATACACCACACCCATTGTAAAGAAGTTTATATAGCTCTGATTAACAGAAAATTAGAACGGTCAGACTCTTTTCCCTCTCTGCTAACCATGAAGTTAAATTATATTATTAATCTACCTTGCAGTTAAGATAAATGAGTAACTCCAGTCTGGGAGGTCTTTGCAGAAGAGCAGAGCTGGTTATATGCATGTCAGATGGGTCTTGCCTTAGTCCCTGCTCACCAGAGCTCCAGACAGACCACCAGGCAAGTCTGTGCCCTGCCACCACTGGGGTGATGGCTCACATCTGGTCTGTGCCCAGGCACATGTCCAGGCAGTGACAATATTAGGAAAAATAAGTCTAAAGAC